>NW_005871500.1:242276-244613 GCF_000147115.1 Myotis lucifugus
AAACTGATAAAGTCATGTAGTTTCTGGATTATATGGGGATAATTTTTCCCAGGTGGTACATTTTTATAAAACAGGCTTCTCTATATTTGTTCCAAAAGTGAAGAACTTTAGTTTTCTAAACTTGCTTTTTACATAAAATGAAAGCATATGTGACCCAAGAAATTCTGAAACTGTGTGAGTGGTGCATACTTCACTGAGGGTATTCTATAGGTCTGAGCATCTGTTAATAGTGTTTTAAAAGCTGGAACCCCCTCTGCAATAATCTTAATTGCACTCCTCAGCATGAATTTTTATTTTTTTCCCAAGAAATGGAGAGGAGTTCATTCATCACTCCCTGTTGTTCAGTTCGTGTGAAATTTCATTTGCTTGGGTTGACCAGACTTTTAGGATAAGAGCTAATCCTTTAAAGTAGAGGGTTCACTGGAGTAAGCCAAGGGGTGCAGCCAAGTACATTTCAGTATTCTGGAAATGAAAAGGAAATTGCCAAGAAAATATAATCCCCTATAGATTCTCCTACCCGAAAGGCCAGCCCAAGATTTGAAACCTACCTAGTTGGTGGCAACAAGCCCAGAAAAGTGAGGCACCTGACTCCCCTAAGCCAAGAATCTCGGGAATGGGAGAGACAGGTGAGCAATGAAAAAGAGCTTCATTCTAACAGCACAGATGGCCCCTGCCATCACGCCAAATGGCTCACCAGGTCTGACAAAGGGGGCAGGTGATCAAACAGACTAAGGTTGAAATGACTGTTCTAAATAATACTGGAAAGTATGACAGGGGTGGGGGTGGGGGGGGGGCGGACAAAAGGAGAAATAGTCAATTTATGGAAAAATTACTGCCATCCCCACCTGGCAGCATCTCCTTTCGACATCTGCCTTCCTAGGGCTCTTGGATGGTCTCAGCCCTGGCAAGTGGAGATCAGGTGTTTGGGCAGATGATACACTTCGTTCCTGCTGAGATGGAGGCTGAGTTGCTGTGTTTTGTCATCTCCACCTCAATGATTGATGGGGCGGAGGGGAAGTCACCACTCCATTGGCCCAACAGAATTATCTTTCTCCCAGCAGAGAACCAATCCTGCAAACAAAAGTGGATAGCTTTCAAGAGTTACAAAGGGGCGAGGAAAGAAAAGAAGCCACTGAAAACATAGGTGACATTTGCAACACAGGCCTTCCCCACTAAAAAAGAAAAAAAAAATCAATGTAGTAGTTCTCTCTGCTTTTCCATTCAAACAAGGTTATATATTTAGTGATTTCTATTTGGTATTCACCCTCTCCCCCTCCCCTTTACTCCTCACATTTCTATGCACAGGAAAATTCACTAGTGTAGGTCTTTTGAGAAACAGAACCATGAAATATACACCCCTCTCCCCACACACATCTTATTCAGTCTAATCAATAAGAGAATTGAATAACTTCACATGGGATTGATCAGTTTAATTTCCAAGTTTATCATATTGAACTAGCTAAAATTCTTAGAGGCTGTTTGCCTTGTCTTTTTCAAAAGTCTTCCCTAAGAGAGGGTGAACATCAGTAGTTCTGCTTCAGGGTTAAAGGTGAGGTGTCACAGGGCATAACATTTCTGGAAGCCCTTTAACCATAGGGGAACATTCTTAGAGGTATATACCGTATACCCTTTGATCCAGAGGTTCCTTATCTAGAACTTTTCTCCAAGGGGGTAATGAAAGATGTGCATAATGATTTACCTATTAGGTTATTTATTGACACATTAGACACAACTGAATTCCCATAGGATAATTATTAAATTAACTATTATATAGTTACTAGAGGCCCAGTGCACAAAAATTTGTGCACTCGGGCAGGGAGGGGGGGTCCCCCAGCCCGGCCTGTGCCCTCTCGCAGTCTGGGACCCCTCGGGAGATAATGACCTGCTGGCTTAGGCCTGCTCCCGGGTGGCAGAGGGCACGCCCAATCCCTAGGTGCAGCCCCTGGTCAGGCTCAGAGCAGGGCCAATTGGGGAGTTGGGGTGCCACTCCCTGTCACACACAGAGCATGGCGGATCAGGACGTTGGGGCGCTGCACCCTGTCACACTCAGGGCAGGGCCAATGGGGAGGTTATGGCTCTACCCCGTCACACACAGAGCAGGGCCCGTGGGGGGGGGGGGGTTGGGGCGCCGCACCCTGTCACACACAGAGCAGGGCCGATCAGGGGGTTGGTGCGCTGCACCCTGTCAAACACAGAGCCGCAGGGCGATCAGGGGATTGGGGTGCCTTCCCCTGTCACGAACAGAGCAGGGCAGATAGGGAGGTGTGGCCCCGCCCCCTGTCACACACAGAGCCGCAGGCGATCAGGGGGTTTGGGCGCTGCCCCCTGTCATGCTGA
>NW_005871500.1:244713-269959 GCF_000147115.1 Myotis lucifugus
CTAATATAGAATAGAGGCCTGGTGCATGGGTGGGGGCTGGCTGGTTTGCCCTGAAGGGTGTCCTGGATCAGGGTGGGGGTCCCCACTGGGGTGCCTGGCCAGGCTGGCTGAGGGGCTGAGGGCCGTTTTCAGGCTGGCGGGTGACTGAAGCTCCCAACCGCTCCTTGTTTTCTTTTTTTTTTTTTTTATTCTGGGCCAGCTTTAGCTCTGAGGCCTCGCTGCTGAAAACATGGATACAATGTTGCGATCCGGGGCTGACTAACAGCCGGTTTTGTTTAGCTTCTTATTTGCAACATAGTAATAGTTGCTTAGAGTTGCAGTTGAGAGTCCGGCAAGTGAGGCGGGGACGTTGGAGTCTGCAGTCCCTGGAGGAAGCAAGCCTCCCTGCTCGCTTCAGTGCATGGCTGCCGGCCGCCATCTTGGCTGACAGTTAATTTGCATAAGGATATGCTGATTAGCCAATGGGAAGGGTAGCGGTCGTATGCTAATTACCATGTTTCTCTTTTATTAGTGTAGATATGACAGGATTTAAAGAAGATTCAGTCATTAGAAGTAAAATTATCAAAGAAAATTAAATTATACTTTTAGCAGTTAGTATTTCCCAAGTTATGTTGTGATAACAATAAACGCTCAAATCCTAGTGGCTTATGGAAATGTAGATTTTTCTATTGTTCATACCACATGTTCATGGTGGGCTGAATAATGTTCCCCAATGGTATCCAGATCCAAATCTCTGGAATTCTGTAAATGGTACCTTATGTGGAAAAGGGTCATTGTAGATGTGATTAAGGATCTTGAGATGGAGAAATTGTTCTTGGATTATCCAAGTGGGGCCTAAATGGAATCACAAGTATCCTTATAAGAGGAAGTAAAGAGAGATTGAGTACAGACAGAAGAGAAGGAGGTGGTATGTCAAAAGCAAAGAGAAGCAGTGTCAGAGAGAGAAGATGCTTTGCTGATGGTCTTAAAGATGAAGGAACAAATCACGAGTCAAGGATTGCAACACTAGATTCTGGAAAAGGCCAGAACATGAAGTCTCCCATGGGGTCTCCAGAGGAAGCACCATCCTGCCAATGTCTGGAATTTTAGGCCTGTAATCCTCATTTTAAACTTCTGGAGTTCATAAATGTAAGAGAATAAATTTGTGCTGTTTAAAGACATTAAGGTGGTGATGATTTGTTAGAGTAGCAATAAAAATCTAATACACAGGATAATAGAACAAGAACATCTTGACCCTTGCCAGTTCCATGGCTGAAAGAAAAATAACTTTGGTGAGTTATATTCTGGAAATTAAATGAAGTCACATAGTTACTTCCACTTCCACTTCACTGGCTTCATGTGAAACCCAGTGTTTCAAGAAGCCTACCATGTACATGAAATCAGGAGAAGCAGAAATATTTGGTGTGCCTCACTTTTGATTATTCATCATGTTGCAAATATGGGTGATACAGTATTCAGTAAAAATCAGGTTATAAATCATTGTTTTAAGATAATTGTTCTACCAATATGGGAAAATAATGCAGGAATGTGAGCCTACTCTTAAACATAGAAAACAACTTGAAATAAATACTTTAGTTTTATGCTATTTTTCTGGGAAGTGACAATATATGTAACATTTTCCTCCATTTTAAATGTCTTCAACAAATATGTATTTTTATATGCTACAAGAAAATAGACTGGCAAGAATGTAGTAGTAAAATAGTGTACAAACTTAAACCTAATATTTAGAACATACTATTCATTTGTAAAAAAAAAAAAAAGGCAAAATCAGAAATTAAAGACTATCACAGCTTAAAGAGCATGAGAAGAAACTGAATGAAGCCCCCAAGAAAATAAAAAATATATATATCTAAAACATATCAATTATGTAATACTAGACTCTAGGCAAAACTTCAGCTTTCCTGATTTGAAGGGTTGAGCTTTTTCAACCAAAACGCAAAATCCAGTCTTTTGCTTATTAATAAAATTTATAACTTCATATTATTTTTATTACCTTTCCTATTCCAAAATGTCAGTGATGATTTTTAATATAGTGGAAAGATATATTTATCTATAATAATAAAAATGTAATATGCTAATTAGACCAGATAGCCGCATGACCTTCTGGACATCATTCTGAATGTCCTTCCGTATACCTTCCTGATGAAGCAACAGTGGTGGGGGCTGAGGCAGGGGCAGTTAGGGGTGATCAGGCAGGCAGAGTGGTTATGGGCGATCAGGCAGGCAGGCAGAGTGGTTAGAGGTGATCAGGCTGGCAGACAGAGGCAGTTAGAGGCAATCAGGTAGGCAGGTGAGCAGTTAGGGGCAATCAGGCAGACAGGCAGAGGGGTTAGAAGAGATCAGGCAGGCAGGCAGGCAGGCTAGTGGTTAGGAGCCAGCAGTCCTGGATTGTGAGAGGGTGCAGGCCAGGCTGAGGAACCCCCCCACCATGCATGAATTTTGTGCACTGGGCCTCTATTTATGCCTAAGCGACCATTACAACCAAATGGCCAGAATGACTGGAACGACTGGTCACTATGACGCGCACTGACCACCAGGGAGCAGACGCTCAATGCAAGAATTGCCCCCTGGTGGTCAGTGTGCTCCCACAGCCAACCTCCTGCAGCCAACGGCCAGCCAACCTCCTGTGGTCCCTCCCCATGTCCAGTCCCTTCCCCTGGCTAAGGCTCTGGGCACTGGAGAATCTGAGTCTGGGAAGCCTTTAGGAGGAGAGCGACCCCGACACTGATCAAGGCAGAGTAGCAGCTCAGAGGGAGCAGAAGGGGCAAGGCAGCAGCCTAACTGCAAAGATGTGAAGTAAGCACCATCACCATCTTACCTTTGCCACCACACCGTGCTGCTCACCCTTTTGTCCACCTCAGCCACTTCTAGGTCAGCCCTGCGAGTTCCCAACCACAGATTGACTAGAGCTCCCATGGTGGTGCGCCACCATTGACCAAAGTCAGCTACCTATCATGCTTGGGGGCAGAGCCCTGAGAAAATGTGTGGCTGAGGTAGGAGAGATGACCTTTCTGTCTGTCAGCAACTCCACCCCAGGGAGAGTGAGGCGGCCGGAGTGTGGGCAACGAAGTCGAGCTGTATTTTCACCTCAGAGTGTAGCTGGTGTTCAGGCTGTTTTGGGGCGCTCTGTATGTAGTCTTTGTTTGCCGCTACCTCAGCACATCTACACAACTAGATCGGGGCCTGCCAGCCAACCTCCGTGGTCCCTCGCCCCCCCCCCCCCCATGCACAAATTCGTGCACCAGGCCTTTAGTCATATATATATATATATATATATATATATATATATATATATATATATAATCTTCTTCAGTAAAGAGATGCCAGAGTCCGGTATCTTGCTTACATCTTGGTAGCAAAACACCATCTTTTCACTTATTCATCCCAAGTATCTTCCTGCATATCTACATGGTATCTTTCAAATATTACCAATAATTTCAATCAAAAGAATAAAATAGTGGGTTCAGACATGATGTCCTTCTTGGGAAATCAGATGTATTGGTTTACTAGGCTATCATAACAAAATAGCACAGACTGGGTAATTTAAAAAATAGAAATTTATTTTCTCACAATTCTGGAGACTAGAAGTCTGAGATCAAGGTGTCACTAGGGCTAGAATATGCTGAGCATTTTTTCCTTGGCTTGTAGATGGCAGTCTTCTCACTTTGTCCTCACAAGATCTGTTCTTTGTGCCTTCTTCTTGTAAGGACATCAGTCCTACTGGATTACTGCCCACCCTACTACTCTCACTTTAACTTAATTATCTCTTTAAAGATCCCCATCTCCAAAAACAGGGGTGGGAAAAAGTTGGTTTATTTATCAGCCATCATTACCTAACAGATAAATCATAAGTACGGATACAAAATAATAATATTAACAAATGTTACAAATAATACAAATAAATAACATAACTAATAAATAAATAATAATACAAAAATGTGTTCTGTGTTTCACATACTTACAATGGTAAACCTATTTTTGCCCACCCCTGTATGGTTACATTCTCATATACTGGGGGTCAGGATTTCAACATATAAAGATGGGGGTGTAGAATTCAGTCCAGAATTTCAGTTTTTTGAAGAACACTGTTCACTGACACAAGAAGACTTTATTTTTTAATTAATGGAAATCTACATCTAAGAGAGAAAATGTCCAGCATATCTAAGTATCAGTTGGTATAGCCTTTAAATGTCTTTTATCATGGAAGAGTGCAAGAATAACCTATATAATAAATCCCTAATATGCAAATCGACTGAACAGTGGAATGACCGGTTGCTATGATGTGAACTGACCACCAGGGGGCAGACGCTTAACACAGGAGCTGCCCCCTGGTGGTCAGTGCACTCCCACAAGGGAAGCTCCACTCAATCAGAAGCCAGGCTCACAGCTGGTGAGGGTAGTGGTGGTGGTGGGAGCCTCTCCCGCCTCCATTGCAGGTGGGTGGTAAGGAGTAAGGGGTCTTGGACTGCGAGAGCCCCGGACTGTGAGAGGGATGTCTAACTTCCGGCTTAGGCTCAATCCCCGGGGAGACTGGGCCTAAGTCAGGCAGAAATCCCCCAAGGGGTCCCGGACTGTGAGAGGGAACAAGCTCTGGGTGAGGGGACCTCCCCTCCCCCCACTGAATGAATTTCGTGCACTGGGCCTCTAGTATATATATAAATTGGTAGACACATTCTGCAGGGCTCTTCTTTGTGTTAGAGCTCTGCATGCAAGCACATTGATCTTCTGATTTCTCCTACCATACAGCATTTGTGGAAGGAGAGGCTTCCAAGCAAAAGGCAATTTTACCTCATCCACTGTTGTAACCCACAGCAGGTGTTAATTACTTTGTTATTTCAATTGATCAAAATGCCCCGAATGCCACAATAACTCTGGGCACACTTGCCAATGTACTGCTTTCCCCCTATTTATTTAAAAACCTTGCTTCGAGTGTCTATTTGTTCAGCCAAAATTCTGTGTTCCAAATTGTTACTGGCTCATTCTTACCAGAACATGAAGCGAATTCCCCAAGTTGACCCACAGACATGGATTCCCGACACTAACTGCAGTGAGAATATAAGAGGAAGTTAATGTCTATTTTGTCACAGGGCAAAAACATGCCATAGTAATCTCTAGAATTTGCCCCATACAAATTGCTGCCATTTTGCCACTTTGTGGAAGAAGATGCAAAGGCTTCAATTTTCTAAATAGTGCATGTGTGTGTCCTGTTCAAGAGCTTACCCAATAGAGCTAATTTGGAGCCCCTTGAAATGTTTGTGATTTAAATGCACAAACAATGGTTCGGGGGGCGGGGGGGGGGGGCGGACAGCTGCTCAGTAGAAAATGCTGTCACTGCTGCTGCTTTTATCCAGGGAACAAAATGATTTTGGTTGATAGTTTGTCCACTTTAATCTTGGGAAAGATCAAAAGAAACTATGAAAATTCTGTTCAAGTCATTTGAATTAACAAACCAATTAAAGTTCAGGTCCAATACAAGGTGGTCCTAGAAGTGATGAGTATAGGTTTTCATTCTCTCCTACCTGCCTCTTCAACCTAGAAGGTCTGTTTACACTGAGTCTCACTAGGCTCATGCGTTCAACTGTGGTCAGATACCACCTGGTAATTGCACAGTGCTTTACAATTTAGAAAACACAATACACATTGCATGCTTACAGCTAACTTTCACCAGAAACAGGGAAAGTTTATTAGTACTATCCTTTATCACATGAATATCCTGAGGCTTAAAAGTGTAACTTGCTCATAGCCAGGATGAGAAAAACACTCGTTCCTGAAAGTAGATGGGTAAAGCAGATGTGCTTTTGCTCTTTTTTCCTGCTCATGATCTATGGTTTTATTAAAAAAATAATGCCCCACTTTTGGAAAGTTTGCAACAAGCAGCAAAAAATACTGAAGCCAAATATCATTTGCCCATACTAAAGACATCCAAGGATAACATAAATAATTTATATCTCCAGACAATACAAATCCTATTCTGCCGCTACATAATTTTATTTGAACAAACAAAATAATATGTGTGAAATTGTCTGCACTGTCTACTTTCTATAAGTTATCAATATGTGTTGGTTGAATCTAAAACTATTAAACCTATTTTTTTTCTCGGGAGGTTATTGTGTCTGTTTTTTGTTTGTTTTTCCTCCAGGGCTGTTCTGCTTTTGGTGTGCTCCATGACTCACTGCTTGAGGATATAGCAGAAGCCAGGAATGGAAGCAGTTTTTGGTGGAACCCATTCGTAGGATTAGGACAAGAAATGGCTCCCAGAGCTATGTGTAGAACAATCTCCATTCCAAAAAATCTTACTGAAAACCTAGTCAGAAACCTCTGGTCTCAGGCTAAGTAAATACTCTATGAGTAGTGTCTTAAGATGAACTATCTGACCAAAACTCATTGTTTTTGTCCTGTCAATATATTAGATTGTATTTATTGATAGATCCCTAAGCAGATTTATTTACCTGCTTGCTTTTAAGAAATTTTAAGGCAGGATCCATTATTTCCTGTATTTTTCTCTTTCCAACTAAAGCAAGTGGCAAGGGGAGGGCAGGAAATCATACAGAGAAAGAAAATGGGTTTTGGAGTTCAAGTTAGAGAACTTGAATTTAGAGTATTGGAGACTTTTACTCATGTGTAATCCAAAGAGTCAAAGCAGATGAAAGAGATTTATAATGTACAGGAACTACATAAATGTTAGTTCATATGTCAAACAAACTCTAATTATTTTGTCTTTACAACTTTATTTTTCTTTTGGGTGCACAGATATGTAATATTTCAAAGCATCCTTTGAAGTTGATGTGGCCATATATGTAAGAGTTATGATCAATGGAATGGATAGAAAGTGACAGACATTACTTTTGGCTCTAACTCATAAAACAATCCCATACAAACATCTATATCCGCTGGTTAGATGTTAATGTCTGGAGTAAACTTGGAAGCTATGTCTTGAAAAATGACAGAGAATAGACTGTCAGTGATGGGGAGGTTGGAGGGCTAAGTGAAATAGGTGAGGTAATAAGCAAAATACAACTCACACACAGACATCAGTATGATGATTACCATAGGGAAAGGGGTATGGAGCAGATAAAAGAAGGTAATGGGGATAGTGGTGACTAGACTTTGGGAAGTGAACAGGTAATACAACATACAGATGATGAATTATACAGCTGTACACTTGAAACCTATATAATTTTATTAACCAATCTATCCCCAATAAATTCAATAAACATATTTTTTAAAAAGAAAAGAAAAATGATAATCTTCAACAGCTTAGATTCCTAAATAACCACTTGGAACAAAGTCCATATCCCTATTCTAGTAACCAATGGACTTTCAATAAGTAAGAATGAAAGCTCTATTGTACTAATGAAAATATCTACAGGGTTGGGCAAAAGTAGATTTACAGTTGTTATTAGGAAAATAATATAAAATTAATAAATAATAATACAAGAATAAACTCTTCACATACTCACAATGGTAAACCTACTTTTGCCTCAGCCTGTATATATTTGATCCAGAAGTTATATAGCCTAAGCAATAAAGTATTATTATTAAACTAGAGGCCCAGTGCACAAAATTCTGGGGGGGGGGTGTCCCTCAGCCCAGCCTGCACCCTGTCCAATCTGGGATCCCTCTCACAAACCAGGACTGCTGGCTCCTAACCGCTCACCTGCCTGCCTGACTGATTGCCCCTAACCACTTCTGCCTGCCAGCCTGATCACCCCCTATCCACTCCCCTGCCAGCCTGATTGATGCCTAACTGCTCCCCTGCTGGCCCAATTGCCCCCAACTGCCCTCCCCTGCCAGCCTTGTCACCCCTAACTTCCCTCCCCTGTTGGCCATCTTGTGGTGGCCATCTTGTGACCACATGGAGGTGGCCATTTTTGACCACATGGGGGTGGCCATCTTGTGTGAGGGCATGATGGTCAATTTGCATATTACCTATTTATTATATAGGATACTAGAGGCCTGATGCATGAAACTCATGCACAGAGGGGGTCCTTCAGCCCAGCCTGCACCCTCTCGCAATCTGGGACCCCTTGGGAAATGTCCCTCTTGTAATCTGGGACTTCTGGCTCCTAACCGCTGGCATCTGCCTGCCTGATGACCCCTAACCACTCTGCCTGCCTGCCTGTTTGCCCCTAACCATTCTTCATGCCTGCCTAATCACCCCTAACCCCTCTGCCTGCCTTCCTCATTGCCCTTAACTGCTCGCCTGCCTGCCTGATCACCCCTAACCACTCTGCCTGCTTCCCTGATCACCCTAACTGCTTGCCTGCCTGCCTCATCTCACCTAACTGCCTCTGCCTTGGCCCCCTGCACTGTGGCTTCGTCCAGAAGGACTTCCAGAAGGTCGTTCGGCTGTACAGTCTAATTAGCATATTATGCTTTTATTATTATAGATTAGCCAATATCTTTTTCTTCTAATATCTGTGGTTATTTTCAGCCTTTCTGCATTGGCAGCACACTTTTAAATACTAGAATTCTTAGTAGCGCACTTGAAATAATTAAAGGACCCCCAAAAGACACAAGTCAGCAATAATTATAGTACAATAGCTCCTTCAATATAACAGTGTCCTAGAATCTATAAAATCTTCCAGTTTTTGCACTGGTTAGTAAGCCAAACTTTAGCTTGGTATGGTTATTTGTGTCATCCTGGCTACTGCCCTGATCTTGTTGTCATATTTTCCCAGGAGGCAAATTATTGTACATTCTGGTAATCATTTGAACTATTTTTTAACTCATATGCAAAGCCTGTTGTACTTTACACATTACAATGCCATATGTCCTCTGCAGCTCTGTGGATATTTTGAAAGTTGTACATGGACGCTCAACTACAGCAGAAATATAGTTTTCACATTAATAATTTAGCCTCACCCCTGTCCTGACAATACTCACAGAAGGGTATTGTCAGGACCTGGGTCCTTTAAGGAAACCCTTACTGACTTTGTAAAACCAAGTGATGCACACAGAGAATCCGATGTGGGACCAGCAACTTCCACAGTGTTGGTTAGTTCAAGGCATGGGTCACATGCTGCAGCAGAGGTGATCAGAGAGGCTCTCATTCATTCCACACCACATTCATCAAAAGATCAGCCAGCATCCTCTCAGCTCTGCCAAGCTGTTTTAGTTTGCAGTTGCTTTCATATTTTCTTTGAGCCTCTATCTTTTATCTTTCATCAAATTTTGTGCCTGTTTCTTTTATCTTGAACACTTAACTTATGGCTCCCAATACATGCTTATCACTCTAGAGTGCCTTGCAGAGAATCTGAACAAATTAGGAGCTCAACAAATGTTGATCTGTTATCTTCTCATGTGAATATAACTAAGATTACCACTCTTGATACCTGAGCTGTGGTTTTCAAAGCGCATTCACATACCTTGCCCACCATAACTCTGTGAAATCAGAGAGGCAAAGTTCTCATTTACAGATGAGGGAAAGTAAGCTAAGAAAGACCAATCACCTTTCCACATGTCCATGGAAAACAAGTGGCAGTTCTGAAACTAAATCCACTCTTTCCTAATTTCTAATTTAGTGTTCATCCTACTGAATCACACACAACTACAATATTCAGAGTGTTCTGATGACGATAAGGAAATAATTTTTATCCTGAATGGGCCACAAATATATTGGTATCTTAAAAATATCCTCAAGAATAAACATGGTCAATAAAAATGAGAGCTAAGGCTATTGCCCCTATTGGTCATTTGAGCAATTTTGAATGAGTACTATTTATGAATAAAACTGATTTTTTCTGGAGTAACTTGATCAAACAAATGCAATAGTTGGCCATGATGAGTAGGAGAGCAATGGTTGCTTGAGTCAAAATCACAACTTTTCACCCAGATGTTTAAATGAATCTTCATATATGTGTAGAAAGGCTTTTGGAATCTGTCTAAAACTGAGAAGGTTAAGATGGAAGGGGATCCTAACTGAGAGAATTTGGGGTATTAAAGAGATTACAAGAACATTATAGCAGCGGTTCTCAACCTGTGGGTCGCGACCCCTTTGGCGGTCGAATGACCCTTTCACAGGGGTCGCCTAAGACCATCCTGCATATCAGATATTACGATTCATACCAGTAGCAACATTACAGTTATGAAGTAGCAATGAAAATAATTTTATGGTTGGGTCACAGCATGAGGAACTGTATTTAAAGGGCCAGAAGGTTGAGAACCACTGCATTATAGATTACTTGACAGAGACTAGCAGCTAGCTAGCCAAAAATGTTTGGCCCTTCCTTTGGGTCTAAAGCTAAACTAAGTCTCCATATCTTCCATGCAGTTAGATGTGTTCATCTGAATTAGGGCCCTCAAATGGGAGGTAAGTGGGAGTGTATATGCTATGCTTAGGTCTGTCTGGTCCATAAACTCAGTGATTGTGGACCACCATGAATTATTCCTACAGGAGTAACCACAGGACGGAAGAAGCTTGGGTCCCTGAACACTTCTCTCATCCCGACTACTTCCATGTCTCAGTTTCTTTGTTACTTCACCCTAGCTTATCCTAATACAAGTGACCAACAGAAATATATAAAGATAGGAAAAAACTGAATCAATGATTGGAACATTTGTGACAGTCATCCACAGAAAAAAATGATTTTCAAGAGGAAATTTGTTAAGTTTCCAAAACTCAATCAGGATGAATAAAAAAAACACCTGAATAGACCGATAACTATTGATGAAATTGAAACAGTCATCAAAAAGCTTTCAGCAAACAAAAGCCCTGGACTGGATGGCTTCACAGGGGAGTTTTACTGAACATTCAAAGAAGTACTAAAGCCAATCCTTCTCAGACGATTCCAAAAAATCCAAGAGGAAGGCACACTTCCAAGCTCTTCCTATGAAGCCAGCATCACCCTAATCCCAAAACCAGAGCTGAGCAGAATGTGACAACCAGTCATCTGAGAAGCCTGGCAGGTGAGTTTTGTGGCAGCTCCCCACCCCATCCTTTCCCAGAGCAATGGCTGAATCCTGTGAAAAACACTGGAGCTGCAGCCACCTTATCCCGGAGAACAGTGTTTTCCTGCAGCTCAAGTCGGCCTCAGCACTTGCTGCTAACAGTCGGTGGCGAAGCACACTGCTGCCACGCCACACGGCTGGCTAATCAGGACCTATTATGCTGTAGAAAGCTGTTTGATGTGCATTTTAGAATTTTACCACCGACACACCTACCATCTGACACCATACAATTAGCCCTGTGCTTTTGGAGCCATGGTAGCGGCGATATTACCACATCAGAGAGATCATTATTTGAGATTCAAAGCTGCCCATGTGCACGCAGGGTTTCTCTGCCCTTCTAGGGCAAGGTTTGGGGTGTTAGTCTTTGTATTGTTGAAAAGTGTTAATTTTCCAGGGCATTTTCTCCTTAGAAAACCACTGTGCTATATTGTCATCTGATTCATTACACTATGCCCTACTGGGAAATGTTATCCCTTCTCTAGACTGAGAAAATAGCACCTGCTGAGCATTTCTTTATGTGTTTGCCTGAGAAGAATATCTGTTTGGGGAGCTTTGTGACATTTCAGGCCACCAAATGATCATACAGAAAACCTCTGTGTCATCTCCATGTAGTTTACATTCTCATGTAGTACAATATCCCCCACTCCCTCACACACACACACACACACACACACACACACACACAGAGTCAGATACTCAAAGACACAGGCACTCAAACAGAAAACACACAGACCCAGAGGTGCACACAGACACACATAGCTGCCCAGACACACACATACTAGTATGCAGAGGCCAGACTCAAATCCAATTCAAAAGAAGACAAACAGGACACCACTACAAAGGTACAGTTTCAGAGAAACATGATACTGAAAGGTTTCTCAAGCATTCCAAGAAGGCAATGAACTAGATATAAATAATATGAATGAAATTCTAATGTGAAAAGATCATCAGAGTCTGTGATACACCATGTATAAATGTAGTTTTGAACAGCAAGGACAGCTCATTGCGAACACAGATTCTTAGAATATTCCAGATGTAAACTTGTCAGGGGCATCGAGAATAGCCAGTGGCCGTGAGATTGTGACAAGAACTTTCTTTCTTTTACATTGTTGACACTATTACAAATGCCCCCATTTCCGCCTCCTTTGCCCCCTCCATCTAACCTCTGCCTCCCCCAGGCCTTCACTTCACTATTGCCTGTGTCCAGGGGCTATGCATACATGCATATATCTTCTTTGGTTAATCTGTTCCCTTCCTGGCAACAAGAGCTTTCTAAACTGTGAACTAAACCATGGTGCTCCTCCCTCCAGCTTGATGTTTTGTGGAGGAGGAGATGGTTTGGGGAGCCCTATTCACACACTGCCTATTCCAAATGGTGATGCAAATTCACTGGTGATGGGCATCTGGCCGACATGGGCAGGGAATTAAAGGTTTTAGGATAATGCATAATATTCCCGCTGGTGCTGGTTTTTTAACTAGGGAATAAGAAAGTTCCCACCTTTCTCAAATCTGTTTCTGTCCATCTGTAGTCTGTGGAATTGAGACAGTTCTCCTGCTGCAACTTAAAAAATAAAAAAGCTGAGCCTTAGATACCAAAACATTTCCATCGCTGATTTTTGTTATCATTTTGGTGGTGGTGGGGTCCCATCCTTTTCTCTACTTCAGCTGCTGTTCAGAAACCTGCGACATTTCTTAGGAGGTGCCAAGAGAACATTTTTTTGCTGAATTTCCAGCTGGAACTTTTAAGAATTAAAATGTCCCAATATGCCAGTACTCATGCTATTTCTAGTCATGCTTTGAATCTGATTTGACTGAAAATATAGACTTTTAGATTCTGGCAAAAAGAAAGAGAGTTTCTAACTCCAAGGAAGAGAAGAGAAGAGGGGACGAGAGGGGAGTGGAGTGGAAGGAAGGGGAGAGGAGAGAGTGGGGAAGAAAGACAGGGGGAGGAAAGGGAAGAAGAGAGAGAGAGAGAGAGAGAGAGAGAGAGAGAGAGAGAGAGAGAGAGAAAGGAGGAAGGAAGGAAGGAAGGAAGGAAGGAAGGAAGGAAGGAAGGAAGGAAGGAAGGAAGGAAGGAAGGGGAGGAAGAGAAAAAAGAAACTGAAGAATTTCCAATACTTTCCTATTTGTTTGAGGTTGGAGTGTTGGCTACTGGTCAGGTAAAAGGTCTGTTGACTGTTTTAATTATAGCAAGATTTCAAGTAGACTGTTCTCTATTTAAGTGCTGCTTCCGAAGCCATACCTCCTGATATCCCTGAATCTCAGTAGTTTACATTTATGTAATAGCATATCTTAAATATAAAATTTCTTTTTCTTTTATTATATCACAGATTCCATCAATGTATAGCTAAACAAGATTGAAGAAAATAATTGAATGTGAAGAACTGAAATCAATGTCAGCACATCTTCTAACGAGCTATAACCATGGTGAACTGCTACACCACCTGCTCCAAACAGACAGATGGAGGCTCTATGGGGGTCATGGCTCCCCTTGTAAAGAAATCTGGAATCACATGCATTCACAATTTTGACAGAAGAAAAAAAACCAAGGCATTGACACTTAATAGGAGATCATAGTGACTTTGTTAAGAAATGTCAGCTCTCTCAGCTCCTGACTCCCTCTATTTCCTATCATTTTAGGGTTAGGTAGGTGCATCCTTCCTTAAGCACATTTCACTAAGAAGAACAAGAGGATAAATCTGCATACTCAGAGGCTCTGGCAAGCATGTGGATGGAATAAGCTGAGTATGTTGGGTAACAGAAATAAAACACAGCCGTATTATATTTGGATCCATATTTCCTAACAGCAACTTTACAGTAATGTTAGATTTAGATGATTGAAGATAGACTGAAGATGGGGGGAAGTGATATTAAGGAAGAGGTTAGATGGAAAAGAAAGGCACAATAGATAGAAATTCCAATTTTAAGACAGTGTGGATGTGAATTGTCCTTGGGGAGATTCTTTGGAAGGTATACTTAAAGAAGAAAACAGGTAATTGTTGTTCATTAAAAGTATGGTCTGTAATTTAGCAAACAAATTAATAAATTTCACACTAAAATGGGACTATAGAAGGTGGTAGATTACCTCTTTGTCCTATGCAAATTATGGCTTTATTTTTTTATTAATGTTTGAGTTTTCACGGTTTAAAAACCTTTCCATTTGCTCTGGAAGCCATATGTCCCATTATTAGAAAAATGTGTTTGTATTTATCATATAAACAATAGATAATTCATTCATTCACTGTGCAGCACTATCTTGCAGGCCATTTAGAATTATTGGTCCTTACCAACTACAAACTTCGAGCATTCCCTAGTCATTGTGACAACTAAAACAGAAATAAAACAACAACAACAACAAAAACATACAAAACAACTTCCAGTCATTTCCAAACACTCTGGAAAAGTCTTGAAAAAGGCTGTGAATATAAAGTAAACACTATAGTTTCTAACTCCAAGGAATAAACAGTCTGGTGGTGAAATAAAAATACACATGTAATTGTTTTGCTGATGTCTTGCTCCACAGTCCTGTCATTTTTAAAACTTCTGTGCAATAATGCATTTAGAGTTCAGTTCTTCTCTTCCCTGAACTCAGCTTGGAATGGTGCTCACAGGACTTCAACTGGGGTGTGTGCCAGACAGCCGGGGCAGTGGAGGCCCCCTTACATACTTGACTTTGCTGTCGGGGCTGGTTCCATTTGGTGCTGAATGCCTCTGCTGTAAGAATCCTCTTCATGTAGGTGGTGTGTTTGTGAATTGGAGGGGGGTGGCATTATTCAACTTTACTCTGTATCTCCATTGCTGAGGACTCTGTCTTCAGAGAAATAGCACCGACTCCCCTTGGCTCTGCCAGCAGCAAATATTCTGAATCTGTTGTCTGGGTTGGGTTTTCATCATGTGGCTGAGCAAACAGCTGAGCACCCATACAGCTAACACTCATCTCTTCCTCTGGGCTCCCCCAGATGGAGCCATAGGAACAAATGAGGCCCTCTGGTTCACTTTTTTAGGACCACAGAATACTGGAATGGGGTAAGCATCCTCCTTTTACCCTTCCCACATACACATTGTCACTGTTCTCATAAGCCATTGGTCATGAGATAATAATGTAGATCTCCTATGTTCAGAAGTCTATAGACCAGAAGGGGGACTACCCTCGATGGACAAGTACACTCCTCAACTTCCAAAGAATAGGATATGGATGGCTAGGGACAAACAGTCACTTTATGGCGGAGAAACCTGGCTAACACTACCTTGATCAAGTCACCAAGGTTAACCAAGTTATGGTGATACCATGAACCCCTCAGGAATGAGAAGATGAGAGAGACACTTCATCACTGCTGTTCTTCCCCAAACCTATAAGCCCAATCTAATCATGAGGGAAACTACAGATAAACCCAAGTCAAGGAGTACCCTACAAATTCTGACTAATACTCAAAACTGTGAAGGTCAAGACAAATAAGTAAAGACTGAGAAACTGTCAGAAGTGACTAAAGACATATGATGAAACAATGCTATCTAGTACCCTGGATTGAATCCTGGAACAGGAAAATGACATTAGGTGAAAACTTGTACAATCTGAATAAAATCTGGCATTTAGTGCATAGTCATGTATCACTATTGGTTTTTTAGCTTTTTTAATATACCTTGGTGAGTTAAGGTGTTTATCTTAGGGGAAACTGGGTGAAGGGTCTATGATTGGGCTATCATTGTAACCTTTGTGTAAAACTAAAATTACTCCAAAATAATAGTCTCTTAAATTATCAAGGAAAGAATGGAACAATGTTTGGCTCAACAGCATGGTAATGGCCTTATCAGCAAGAATTTTATATGCCATGTGTGAGACACTTGACGAATTTTGATTAGAGGGGAAACGTGGTTAAGTTTTTATTCTAGAAAGATTGAATTGAAAGTAGTGTGGAGGGAAGGACTGATTGAGAACTGGCTAAGAACAAGAAGCAGGAAGGGTGGTGTGATGAGCTTAAATATAAGAATTCCAACAAGAAGGCTATTACAACCTTCAGAGAAAGAAATCAAGTGAGCCTGTGTGTGTGTGTGTGTGTGTGTGTGTGTGTGTGTGTGTGTGACAGACAGCATCAGAACAAAGATATTTCTTGTCAAATTCTCAAAAGGTCAGTATATACATTTTTAATAAAAATGAAACATAGATCACAGTTTCTATTTGATTGCATTAGTTTTCAGTTATTTTAATACAAAAAAAAAAACAGACAAAGGACATGGTGTAATCTGATTTGAAAATAGCATTGTAGATTTGGTTAAAAAAAAAACAACTTCGATTTTTTTCCTCTATCAGGTATTAGCTATGCAATTTTGGTCTAATCACCTCAGCAGGACCAGAGTTTTCCATTTCGAAAACAAGAAGATTGAAATAGAATGACTTTGATTTCTAAGATAGCTATCAGAGGTGCGCAATGAAATCACTACCTTTGGAACATTATTGGATTAGAACATGATTAATCAGTTTCCTCCCAGGCCTAAAGAGAATTAATAATTGTTGAATGCTTACTATTCTAAAAATATTTTTTATCATTAATGATTTTTTTAATCCTGTGAAGGTAATGGTTGCCTGAATAACATAAAATTACTACATTAACAAGAATTCACTTCAAACTTTGCTGTCTTACTAAATTCCTATGCATTTCAATATGAAGATTCATGACTTAGGCACTTCTGAGCAATGAAATTTGTTTGGTAACTATGGAAGTGTTTGCAGTTTTAAAACTGTTCATAAAATACTTTTAATGCTTTAAGACTTCTGGAAAAGTAATCAACCATGAAAAAGTTATAAATACTGTTCTGCAATGGATATTCACTGATTAAAAAGAGCCAAAATATTGACAAACTTTTCTATAAACCTGCACTAAATTTTTTTTGGTGAACTATTACTAATACAAGGAAGACATTTATTCTGATAAGGTAATGTTGAACAATTTAGCACATTAAAAAAAAATTTCCAAGCTGAGAAATTTGGCATGATTCCACTGAGATCAGATACCAAGTAAATAAAACGTATCCATCATTTAATCACACCAATTTATTTTTTTTCCTGAAGGAGGCTGAAGCAAACACTGTAATCATAGTGTTTACATGAATATGATTATCTATTTTTCTATTGCTTGTGGTTCCTAAATTATTTCAGCTCAGAGTTTCTTTTGACATTATAAAATAACTTCACTTGGAATTAAACAATATACTGAACCATATAAATATTTTACTTTTAATATTTGCATTGATGAAGCTCTTATTGGTAACTTACATCATGTTTATATCATAGAATTCTTTCCCATGACATATAACACTTCAAGTCACACCTGAATTTTTACTGTGGATCTTTTAAAATAAAGCTTAATATCAATCCAGGGCAGATAAACATATATGGTTGCAATTGAGATTAATTATATTTTAGGGTCATAAAGGAGGCCTTCAAAAGTAACAGAAAGAAAATCTTTGCAAGGTGCATATTGTGATTTCAGAAATGATTTCCACTGCCTATAAAGATTGATAGGAGAGAGTGCTTTGGCCTTGCCTTATAAATCAGAGTAGTAAATCCAGCTCTCATCTGTCAGAAACCAATGAAGCTTGTTTCTACTCAGCATTTATTTGGCTCTGTTTCAAGTTTGCTTTTATTGAATAGTTTATTTTTAATTTCATGAAAGAATCTCAAAAGTCAACATCAAGCATGAAGAGAAAAAAAAAGGTGTACTAGTATGTTTACAGATTCAACTCAGCAGAACACACTAAAATTTGCATATGATCTAAGAAGGAAACTTGATATTTGAATGAATTATTCTGACAGTTTTAGAGAAATCTAGGAGGAAATGGACATCTCCAATGGGGCATAGCCTCACTACATTTTAAATTAGTATTATATAAATATTCTCATAGTTTCAATTTTACAATAACCCACTGCTTTTACCACAGCTTTCTAAGCCTTTTTTAAGAATTGCATTCTGTTCCTTCTATTGAGCCCAACTTACTTTTCCACTATTTTGAGAATCTTCTAGATGTTAAACAAGGACACCCCTGCCTCTACAAGATCCATCTCTATGTGTTTCCATCGTGTCTTTTAGTCATTGGGACAGCCTTGACTTTTACTTTTGTATCCATGACCCATATGATAAATGCCACCTGAACGATAACAAAAGAGGAAAGAACAAATGGAACACAATATTAAAGGAGCATTTTTTAAAGGATTCTAAGAAACCCAAACAACATTTTTGCTTTTTTCCCCCAATATAACATTAGAACTCATAGTCCTTGATCTTCCAGCCTGTTATTTCAGACCACTGAGCCATGTTGCCTCTCTCAGTAAGTAGACAAAGACTTATAAGTGCATTTGCAGTGTGAGATGACTTTGGAAAATACAATGTATCTAGAACAAAGAAGCAATGATGCCTTTCTAATTGATCTTGTTACCACCACTGCTTAAATCTAAGGTCTACTGCTTTCATATCATTGAAAGACTACTCAAAGATCCACTTCTAATGCCAGCATAAAGACACAGCTGGTTTCAAAAATACATTGTAAAATTCCTTATCTGATTTACACACAGACCCTGAGTGTATAAGAATGTTATATTTCAAAATTAACACACAGGTAATTCTGAAGATTCTCAAACAATTGATAATAAATGTTACTTGTGAATATAAAAAAGAAATTAATATAGAAACAATAGCACTGGTATATAATTATCTTTAATGTATTAACATATTTGGCAAATATACGTAGATGCTTAAGTCTTTCCTCATTCTAGAAATGTTGTTTTATTTAAAAGAGTGAAGAATAAAGAATATTAACAATCAAACTTTGTGGCTTTTCTGAGTTTGAAATTAGAAACTCTGTCAACAGTCAGTGTTTTCCAAAGGGTACAGCAATTAGCCTTAAAAATTCACAAACTCTCAGTAAATCAAAGTGTCACTGTTGCAATTTCAATTCTCTTTACTATCCTCAAAGTATTCTTTTTAAAAAATATATTTTATTGATATTTTACAAAGAGGAAGGGAGAGGGATAGAGAGTTAGAAACATCGATGAGAGAGAAACATCGATCAGCTACCTCCTGCACACCCACTACTAGGGATGTATGTGCCTGCAACCAAGGTACATGCCCTTGACCAAAATTGAACCTGGGACCCTTCAGTCCACAGGCCGATGCTCTATCCACTGAGCCAAACTGGTTAGGGGCAAAGTATTCTTTAACATACATATTGACACTAAAAGAAGAGTGTTTATATTTGATATGGTAGGAAAGAGGATATGGTAGGAAAGAGGAATCATACTCATCTATACTCATAAACAAACATATACCTCCATTAAGTAGATTTCATATTTATTTTCAATGTCCATGAATATATAAACTACTAGAGGCCCGGTGCACGAAATTCGTGCACTGGGGGGTGGGGGTCCCTCAGCCCAGCCTGCACCTCTCACAGTCTGGGAGTCCTCAGTGGATGTCATACTGATGGCCACAGTCTGGCAGCAGAAGCTCGGGGCAGGTGTCCCGTATGTGTGTGTGTGTGTGTGTGTGTGTGTGTGTGTCCGCTGGGGGCCTGCCCCCAGCTGCGTAGGAGGCTTGGAGCAGGTGCCCCGTGTGTGTGTGTGTGTGTGTGTGTGTGTGTGTCTGCTGGGGACCTGCCCCCAGCCACACCATGGAGGCTTGGAGCAGGCGCCCCTCTGTGTTGATCTCTCAGGCTCCTGGCCTCGCCTGCATGTTGTTCTCTCCCTTGAGCTGTGGCCAGGGTGGGGTGCTGCCTGCAGGCCCTGATGGGGGCTGCCTGCGGGCAGCACTTTCCTGCTCAGGGATCGCCACGGCAACCTGGGAGCAGGCCCTGCTGGGGGCTGACTGCGGGCTGCACTTTCCTGCTCGCGGATCGCCAAGGTGACCGGGAGCAGGCCCTGCTGGGGGCTGCCTGCTGGGTGCTGCCTGCGGGCCGTGCTTTCCTGCTCCCAGATCACCACGGTGACCCCCAAGCAGGCCCCTACTGGGGGCTGCCTTCCCCCATGCTTGCCTGCTCTCGGGCCGCGCGACCTGCTCGCGGTTTGCCGAGGCAATGCCTGCTGTGCTCACGTTGCCAAGGTGACGCCGCCAGCATCCTGCCCCACCACTATGGGCCCCGCCATCTTTGTCGTGGAGTTATGGTTAATTTGCATATTACTCTTTTATTAGATAGGATACGGTTAACTGTTCAGAAGGAAATAATTTTCTATCATCTCAAATGTTCACATTTTTACAAATAAGCCTGTGATTCACTTTCTTCTGCGTTCTCCATGTAAAGGATTTTTAAGTAATAAAATATGTATCCTCCATATAAGCAGCAGTTATCTTAATTATATTTATGCCCATCAGGTTGACATGTAAAAGTTTTGGCAACATGCTTGTAAAGGTTGAGATTTCTTTTGTTTTTCTATTACTGTTCAAAGAATAGAATATCCAAACATTAGAATATGCTTTGATAATTTTTGATGTTTAATGACAGCAAAGACTAAAAAAAAAGATTAAAGAAAAATTTTCTTATTAATAGAATAAATGTCCAGTATATGTAGTAGAATGACTCAACTGAGTTAATACAATTAAAAATTTCATTCAGAAAAGAAACAATAAAAAAAAAAAAACAAGAGAGCCCACGGCATGGAAGAACATATTTGCCAATGTTACATTCAATAAGGGTTTAATCTCCAAAATTTATAGGGAACTCATACATCTTAACAAAAGGAAGATAAACAACCCAAACAAAAAAATGGGCAAAGGACCTAAATAGACACTTTTCGAAAGTGGACATACAGAAGGCCAAGAGACATATGAAAACATACTCAAAGTCACTAATCATCCAAGAGATCCCAATCAAAACGACAATGTGGTACCATCTCACACCTGTCAGAATGGGTATCATTAACAAATCAACAAATGACAAGTGCTGGCGAGGATGTGGAGAAAAAAGGAACCCTTGTGCACTACTGGTGGGAATGCAGACTGGTGCAGCCACTGTGGAGAACAGTATGGAGTTTCCTCAAAAAACTAAAAATGGAACTCCCATTTGACCCAGTAATCCCACTTCCAGGAATATATCCCAAGAAACACCAATCAGAAAGGATATATGCACCCCTATGTTCATAGCAGCACAATTTACAATAGCTAATATTTGGAATCAGCCTAAGTGCCCATCAGCAGATGAGTGGATTAAAAAACGGTGGTATATCTACACAATGGAATACTATACTGCTGTAAAAAAGAAAGAACTCTTACCAATTGCAACAGCATGGATAGACCTGGAGAGCATTATGCTAAGTGAAATAAGCCAGTCAAAGAAAGATTAGTATCACATGATATCACTGATTTGTGGAATATAATGAACAACATAAACTGTTGAACAAAAATAGAACCAGAGACAGAGAAGCATCAAACAGACTGTTAAACCTCAGAGGGAAGGCAAGGAGGGTGGGGTTTACAGGTAAAGCAAAGGGCATGTATATAAGCATAACCAATGGATACATACAGTAGGGAGTGAGGGCATGTGCTAGGGGTGGGAGCAGCCAGGGAGACGTCAGTGGGGGGAAAAGGAGACATGTAATACTTTAAACCATAAATAAATTAAATATTTTTCATTCAGAAGACCTTCAGAAAAAAATAATTTTGTTCAGAAGTCATCACTAGATGGAATAAAACAACACTTCAATTGGAATTACACTTAGAGATAAAATAAAGTTAAATGTTATACAAATAATGGGTTTATTCACTACCACATTGCCTATCCTACTAGTCTGTGACCACATTGAAGATGCAAAATTGTCCAGGCTACAATGGCCATCTGGTAGTCCTTGCTGCTCCTTAGTAAGTTTGCTGGTTTTTCAGTTGTGGATACATAAGATTGCACTTCCCTGATCCCTTGATGTTAGATGACCTTGTGACTTGCTTTCACAATGGGATGTGGGTACTGATAAATAATTCTCCATTTTCCTCTCCTCTTGGGTCAGAGATTGCACATTCACATGTTAATATGGGGGAATGACAGGGAGACACCAAAAGGAGGCTCTGCCCTGCGTACTATGTATAAGATAGGAGATCAAGAATAAGAAATATATTTTTAATGCTTTTGAGGCTGTTTCTTAATACAACATATCTAGCTATTCTGATGGATACAGATCCTTTGCCTTAATAAAGAAATAGCTTTATAAAACAAGCTTGATTTGCAGGTCAAGCAAATCCTTATGATATCAATTTATGAAGTTAATTCTCAAGGGAGAAGGGGATCTCTTTTCATCTTCTAGATTTACTAAATATTACTCATGAGGACCCTGATAACAACAGAGAAATGGGTCTCTTTCTTGTTTATACAGGCCACAACATATTTTTACATCACTAATCTATCATTCTAAGAAGTCTCAAAATCAACATTATGGTAATCTGTTCTCTTCTCTCTCTCGCTCTCGCTCTCGTTCTCGCTCTGTCTCACTCTCTCTTGCTCTTTCTCTCTCTCCTCTTCCTCTCCACACCTCTTTCCAACATATTCTCTCAAGAGTTTGACTGGACAAGCCTAAAGTTATATTGCAATGTGTTGCTATAACTTTGCAGAATATATATGATGCAAATATCCAATAGAGAATCATTACAAAAAGACAAAGACAGGTAAATAATAAATTTGGCACATGATAAAACTCTACATAGATTAATATAATCTTAGGACCAGAAAGAAAGTTTTTCATTTGCAAATAAAAGCTTAGTTTACATAAGTCCTATAAAATAACATAAGGAATACATTTCACTTATTTTAAATCTTTGCCTTTGTTATATATAATCCATACAACACTTGAATTTAGAAATATTTCCTGCATTTTTGCAGATACACAGAGCTTTTCTAACAAGTTCATACTGGTAAGAATCAGTAGAGTTGGACTTCAAACTGAAGGCTGACACCCAATCTCTAAATTATGTAAATAGAAGTAATCTCCTTGGTCCCTACTCCCTTTCCACAGGATATGGCTACAGTGTGGGCTTAATGAAAAACCTGGAAGGCTTCTAAATAACTTTTGAAAATTAATGAGCTTAAAGAAACTCATATCTCAATAACTCACATACAATTTGACAGCTCATTCCAGTACACCTCATGAATGAAACCCTAGGTTAATGAATCTAAACACACCATCATCAGTGGGTCAGATTGTTTCACAGATGGTTCAATGGGAAAATCTATCAATTGATTGTCATTTTCTACATTGTTTGTAACATCAAATGCTGGAGACCAATTCCAGCATGTCATAATTTCAAGAGTTTCATCGAAAGGTTGATGAGACTTGGGGACTCAACAGGGTTGAGTCACACATGTAATCACCTGTTGGGAATGGCTGAAGGCATTTCCCCAAACCTGAATAGGAAACTGATTGTGGCTGCCAGACAGTTAAAGGGCATCTTAATCTACATGTTATTGCCTCCTACTGGCCAAACACCTGAAGAACCTGTAGGCTAATTCTTCCATTCTGACAATGGACTCTGTACCAAACCCTGACCCTTTGAAGTGTATATCTCTGCCTTGCCTCAGGGCAAGTTGTGTTAAGAAAAAGCATGGGGTCCTGGGACAGAGAGAACCTAAGATCTTAGACCTAAGACTTTAGAACTTAACTCCTTTAGCTAAGCTACTCTGACCCCCAATGCCTTTCAAAATTATATCTCATCTCCAGACCCTTCATTAGTCCCCGGATTCTATTTAATCTACGCAAAGCTTTCTCCAGATTCCTGAACCCTTCTTGATGCTGGGACAAGAACCCCAGCAATCAAAAAATAGATTTTTCTCTATAGTCAGCTGAAAGTTGTTCTGTGATGCATTACTCTTTAGAATATTCAGTAGTGTGCTGTAATACCTAGAACACTGCTCCCATAAAACATCTTTTCATGTAGCTACAGGCAGGAGAGTTGAGGCCTGTCAGTGTGTAGCTCCATCAACTGCCAACTATTGACACTGGCTCAACCAAAATCAGGTGGAGACATAATAAATGCATTCCTCAAGAGTCTCTTGACAATGCAGATGTAATTTAATGCCTTCATTATTAACCCCAAATTTTCCTTCATAACCTCAACTGCTATCTATAGGAATAGTCTAGGAGATGGCAGCTGTTGGCAGCAAGTCAAAACACAAAGCAATGGGTTTCCTTATGAACTTCTACCAGAAAAATATTAAAATATATTATAAAATATTGTCTGTGTTAAATAGTTTTCTAGCAGCCACATTTTGTTCAGTAGTATATCTATCTCCTCATCTAATTGAAATATAGTTGGCACTCATCGAAGGGCTGATAGCTATGACATACAAAACACTTTTTGTTGACACAGAATATTCCTTCATTTATTCAAAATATATTTGAGAACAGGCCACATGTTAGGTGTTATAGGCAGTGAGCCTTGGAAATATAACATGTCAAATATATATATATATTTCTACTGTGAAGTTACTTTCTCATTATATGCAATTAATAAACATTTTGTAGGGAAGGTGTATTTCTAGACATGTATATTTCCTGTTATCAAATTTTAATTTAACCCTGGAGTCCTATTTTATGAAGTTTCTAAAATTTATCTTTATTATTGAGATTATCACATATGTCTCCCCGTATTGCCCCCCTCCACCCAGTTCCCACCCATCCCAACATTCACCACCCCGTTGTCTGTGTCCATGGGAAATGCATATATGCATATAAGTTCTTTAGTTAGTTATAATTTCTTATTATTATTTCTTTACAGAACAGTTTACTGATTTTTCAATGAGAGATGAAGGGAAAAGAGAGAGAGAAACATTGATGTGAAAGTACATCAATCATCTGCCTCCTGCAGGCCCCCGACCTGGGAATGAGCCCCGAACTGTGGCAACCGCATGGTGCATAGGATGACACCTAACCAACTGAGCCATACTGGCCAGAGCACTTGTTATTGTTTATTTTGATGCTCCAACCAGTGGGAACACCTTCAAGCTGGCACCTGTGTCCTTTTACTTATTTCTCTCAATTTTTGAGAACATATATCCATACTTTTATAAATAAGATATTCTAATATCACCTTATCATTTTCTTGCCCTATAACTAGAATCAACCTGGTTCTTTTCTAATTGTAATTCTCTGGGATTAATAAGTGTGACTCTCATTATCCTTATTCATTTATTTGATTAATTTATATCTATATATATCTATATCTATATATATCTATATATCTATATATATATATAGATATATATATATATGTGTGTGCATATATATATATATATATATATATATAATAATATATATAATATATTGGCCATC
>NW_005871500.1:270059-273620 GCF_000147115.1 Myotis lucifugus
ATATATATATATATATATATTGCATCAAGCTGCCCACACCATCCCCACCCTTCTCTGGCTCCAATGCCCTCCATGGGCTGCCACCACCACCACCCATGAGCATGAAGCCCTCCTAACTCTGCCTGGGCTCAGAAACATAGGGCCAGCCTATTCCCTATTAAGAAAGCCCCTGTCACCCTTGTGTTTAAATTTTTGTGGTGGGCAGTCTTCCCCAGGGTTACCTTCCTTACTTTGTTCCACATATGTAACAGGATCCCCTTTCACTCCCAGGCCCACACAGACTTCCTCTTCACTGTACCCTGTCTTGCATATCTCGCCCCTGGCCCCACACCTTGAATGGATGCCTTCCTCATCCCTCTGGGTTCAGGCATCCCACAGCAGGACACCCCACAGCTCAAGCTCTCACCTGCTCTCTTTAACATCCCCTTAGAGCCACTCAGCTCCCTCTCCCTTCCTAACTTCCTGTAGCTTCTCTCTGTCCCCAGGCATCCTCACCATGCTGGGTTATGGATTAAGAAGTGAATTTTCAAGAAAGGAAGTATCAATAAATGAAGGGGACAGAACAAAAAGAGAGATAGAAAGAGCTAACAATATTTTTACATAGAAGAAATGATATATTGGATTTGAGTTTGAGAGAGATGCATTGGACAACTATAGCAGCACATATTTCGAAGCCATAATGTCAGTGGTCAGTTATCAGAAATTTGTTTTACTGTCATAATCAGGCAATGATCATATGCATGTGAAATATGACTATAACTGTAGGAATTTTAAAAAGAAAAAATCATTTTTGAGGCTGAAAGAAACTGATTAATTAGGTAATATGGAGGAAAGGGGAATTAAGGGGTCATACTGACATTGAGCTTTATGTCAATGTCATAGTGATATTTTATCATTTTTGGAATTGGAAACTGTGACATTTAATCATTGTTGGATTTTCTTTCTCCAAATATTCTTGTTTTTCCCATTTTCCAAAGCATAGTCTGGCCTCTAACCTTCCTAACATGATTCTTTTAAATCTGTGCTCTTTTTTAGACTCAACATGTGTACCTCTTAAATTTTAGTATATGCTATAAATTTCTCTCTTCTCCAACCAGTAAATATTCCCCTGATGTCTACTCAAATAATGCAATCTTATAAAATTTGCCCAATCTTTCATTCTGTTTTTAGGGACCTTAACTTTTGTCATATTTTTTGTCTTTAATATCTGTAAGTGATAAAACATCTATAGTAACAATCTTGACAAGTACATATCTGCCTGACTTTATAGTTCTATCAGAAATATGAACCACCAGTAGATCAGAGTATCAATAAAAAGCAGTAATGCTGCTAAAGAGTTATTTAAATTGCAGCAGAGTCAGCAACCATAACATTCAGGTTACTAAAATAAGCATTTCTCTGTGAGAAAATGGCTATTATCCAATTAAAGAATGGCTAGAGTGAACATCTAAGAATAAATTAGGAAACAAAAATAGACTCTGTTTTGTAATCAAACTTTTGAAACATGCAAGTTAAGGCAACCTTGTTCAATTTCTGGAAGTGAAGTGTATATCACCAATTTCTTTTTCATTTCTTGTTTCTGCTCCTCTATCTTTTAGTTATTATCAGTAGAGGCACAGCTAAAATTCTCAGTCATGGATGACTCCTCCTCACTGGAAGTAATGAGACAATTCCTTCCTCAGTGATGGTGCCTTAAAAAGAAAACCAGTTGATACATTTTTGACAGGACAATCTATAGTACCTAGAGAAAATGTAGGAAGAAGAAATTGAGTTTTTGGAACTTCTTGGGCTATAACTTTGGCCTGAAGTATCAGTAGACAATTTTTCATATGGCTTTATCATTTCCTGTTTTATATTTAATTTTCTTCTGTTTATTTTTTATTTCCTAAGTCCCATTATAATACCAATTATTTGTGTTCTCATTTAATTTTGGATAAATTTTATATCTTTAAGTTTACTAGTGTTTTCTTTTCCACTGTCTAAATTTTTGTTTATCCCATTATAGTAGTGTATTTGTTTATCTCAGGCATTGCATTTTGTCTATTAAATTTACATTTAATTCTGTACAATAAATTTCCATTTTTCTACTTGACAAAAAAATCAATTCTTATCTTTATAAACATAAATTTAATCATAATACCTATTTTAATGTTCTTGTCTACTAACTCTATCATTTGTGGTATTTTGGAATCAGTTTTCAAAAATAGACTAGTGGGAGTCTGCTTAGAGAAGATGGGGGTATAGGTAAATACTTGACATTGCTGCCTTGCACAACCATTTAAAAAATACAACTAAAAGACAAAATGGACATCACGGAGAACCACAGGAAGGCTGGCTGAGTGGAAATTCTACAACTAGAAGGAAAGAGAAAAGCACAGTGAGACTCAGAGGAGGTGCGGAAGTAAAGTGCAGAGGTACGGAGGCGCTCGAGGAAAGGGCTGGCAACTGAGGATGCAGTTGTCTTTTTCAATCAGGAGGGAGACACATGCTCCCGACTGCTCTGAACTCCAGTTCTGGGTGAGTCTCTGGGGACCCAGACTCATACGGGGAGAAACTGGACTGTCTGGCGTTGGGCAGAACTCAAGGGCTGCTTCTTCTCAGAGGTGCTTGCAGTGATTACCAAGGGACACTGAGACCCAGGGCCTCTTAGGGCAGGGCTGTTAACTCCACCCTGTTGATTCCCTGAGACCCTGCCCCACCCAAGCTGTGCTCAGAGGCTTTTGCATATGAAAGGGCCTGGCCCTTTGCAATCTAAAATTACCTAACAAACTGCAGCTGGGTCAGAGAGACACAGAACATCCAAAAGAAGGCCTAAGGCCCCACAGCAGCTTGCATTGCTTCATAGCTGGGCCTCATCTGGGCACCTCCAAACCCCAAACAAAGAAGAGGAATCTTCAGATATCTCCATAGCTTCTGCTGGGTAGCCCCAGGCAGAGGCTAAATTAGCACCTCCTTAGAGATCCAAGAGCCAGTGTACCTAGTGGTCAGAGTGGGATCATTCAGATTACAACTCTTCAGATCAATAAGGGACACACTCAGGGGGCAGACTCAGTGAGCACCAAAGCCCCACTGAAGCAAATCTTGCCCCATAACAGTGTCTCCGGCACAGAAGTTCTCCCACAATAGACACAGCTGATTCTCACAGCCAATTGGCCTGGAGGTCAATGCCTCCCAGTGATACCAACAACAATCAAGGCTTAACTTGGTGAACAAAGCCCACAAAGGGGTGCACCAAGAGTGTCCACCTCAGGTAATTGGAGAGGCTGAGCCACTGGGCCCTATAGGACACCTAGCACAGAAAGCCACTCTATCAACACAGGGAAGCATAAAAAATGTGGAGACAAAGAAACAGGTCACAAATGACAGAAATGGAGGAAAGCAAACTACTGGATATAGAATTCAAAACCATGGTTATAAGGTTTTTCAAGAATTTTCTAGAAACTGCCAATAAATTTAGTGAGACCCTCAATAAATCTAGTGAGACCCTCGAGGATATGAAAAAGGACCAACCAGACCACGCAGCATACACTGACTGAAATAAAGAATATTATACAGAGATCC
>NW_005871500.1:274457-296942 GCF_000147115.1 Myotis lucifugus
GGGAAGAGACTGGAAAAAAATTGTACACCTATGGATGAGGACAGTGGGAGGGGAGGGGTGAGGGCAGAGTGTGAGGTGGGAACCAGGTGGAGGGGAGCTATAGGGGGAAAAAAGAGGAACAACTGTAATAATCTGAACAATAAAGATTTAATTTTTAAAAAATGGACTAGTGTTTAGAGCAGGGTTTTTTGGTTAATCCTCACCTGAGTATATTTTTTCCATTGGTTTTTAGAGAGAATGGAAAGAAAGGACAGAGACACAGAGAGAGAAGCATTGATTTGAAAGAGACACATCGATTGCTTGCCTCCTGCAAGCACCTCAACCAGGGCCCGATCAATCCTGCAAGTGAGGTATGTGCACCCTTGACTGGAATCGAACCCGGGACCTTTCAGTCCATGGGCTGATGCTCTATCCATTGAGCTAAACCAGCAAGGGCCAGAGCAGGTTTTGACTGAAAGAAAATTTGAGTAAAAAGTATTGATGCTTTATTATATACTAAATTTCATAGTTTCCATTAGAGTTTACTCTTGTGATGTGTCATCTATGAGTTTTGACAAATGTGCAGTGACAAGAATTCACTTTAGAGCATTATAGAGAACAAGAGGCCCAGTGCAGGAATTCATGCCTGGCTGGTGATCGGGGCCAATCAGGGCCGCAAGAGGTTAGCCAGTAGAGGAAGGGGCCGCAGGAGGTTGTCTGTAGGAGTGCACTGATCACCCGGGGGCAGCTCCTGCCTTGAGCGTCTGCCCCTGGTGGTCAGTGCACATCATAGCGACAGGTTGACAGGTCATTCCAGTCGTTCTGGTCATTCAGTCATAATGGTCACTTAGGCTTTTATATATATAGGTAATTTCACTGCCTTAAAAAGCTCCTGTGAACTATGTATTATCCCTTCCTCCCTCTGTAAATACTATTGTCAACCACTGATCTTTCTACTATTACTGTACTTTTATCTTTGTAGAATATTATACATTTAAAATCATACTTTATGTAGCCTTCTCAGATTGGCTTTTTTCACTCAGCAGTATGCACTCAGCAGTATGAGCTATAAGGCCATGTCTTTCATGTCTTGATAGCTCATTTCTTTTTAACACTGAATAATATTACAATGAGTAGATACATCAGATTTGCAAATCCATTCACCTACTAAAGAATATCTTGGTTGCCTTCAAGTTTTGGCAACTATAAATAAAGCTGCTATAAATATTCATGTGCATGTTTGTATGTAGACATACGTTTTCAGCTCATTTGGGTCACTACCAAGGAACATGATTGACAGATTGTATGGAAACATGTTTCGGTTTGTGATAAACTGTCAAACTTTCTTCCAAAGTGGTTGTACCATTTTGCTTTCCTGCCCACAATGAATGAGAGTTCCTGTTGCTCCACATCCTCACCTGCATTTGGTATTGTTGTTTTTTTTCAATTTTAGTTATTCTAATAGGTGTGTAGTAGTAGTAGTAGTAGTAGTAGTAGTAGTAGTAGTAGTATTTCATTGTACTTTTAATTTGTAATTCCTAATGGCAAATGACGTTAAGCATATTTTCATGTTTCTTTGGCATCTGGATATATTTGGTGATACATTTATGTGTTTGTATAAATGTTTTGCCCTTTTTCAATTAAGTTGTTTGTTTTCCTATTGTTAAAAAATGAGGTTTACTTAATTTAATTTTATTATTTTATTGATTGACTTGAGACAATGAAAAAGAAAGGAAGAGATACATCGCTTTGATGTTCCACTTATTTATGCATTCATTTGTTGATTCTTGTAGTGCCCTGATTAGGGACCAAACCCACAACCTTGGTTTATTAGGATGACACTCTAACCACAGAGCTAACTGGTCAGGGCTAATTTTATTTTATTTTTGATACAAGGCCTTTAAGTTATATTTGTTTTACAAATATTTTTTCTTAGTCTGTTGCTTGGATTTTCATAATTTCTTTAATTGAGTGAAATGTTTAAATTTTAATGAAGTCCCACTTATTGATATTATATTTTAAAGTTCATGGTTTTGATATTCTATCTTGAAAAATCATTGCTGAACCTAAATTTTTCTCCTATGTTATCTTCTAGGAGTTTTATAGTGCTTTAACTTAGGTATATGTCACATTTTTTAATTAATTTTTATGAAAACTCTGAGTGTGTCTAGGTTTATATTTTTACATCAGATGTATAGTTGTTCCACCTATCTTTTCTCCATTAAATTGCCTTTGCTCCTTGTTCCAACATAAGTCAACTGTAGTTGTGTGGTTATAAATCTGGGCTCTTTATTCTGTCCTATTAATACATTTGTTTATTCTTTTGCCATACCACACTGGCTTGATGACTGTAGTCTTATAGTATGTGTTTTAAGTCAGGGAGGGTGGTGCTCTGACTGTTCTCCATCAATAATGTCTTAACTATTCTGGAATAATTGCAATTACATATAAACTTTAGAAGCAATTTATATATATAAAATAACTTGCTGAGATTTTTTTCTGGGATTTTTATTGAAAGAGATCAAGTTGTAAGGAATTGATATCTTAACATTGAGCCTTCCAATCCAAGAATATGGAACACTTATTCATTTGGTTCTTCTTAGATTTATTCCACTGTAATTTTCCTCATATAAATCTTAATCATATTTTGTTAGATTTATACCTAAGTATGTCATTTTAGGTGTTAATGTAAAAAATGTCTATTTTCTAATTGGAAAATTACATTATTAGTATATAAAAATAAATTGTCTTTTGTATTTTAACTTCATATCCTATAACCTTGTTTTAATCATTTGTTAGTTCGAGGAGGGTTTTATTTATTTTTAATGTTTGTCATTTTCTATATGCACAGTCATGTCATCTATAGACAAAGTTTGTTGTATTTCTTCCTTCTCAATCTGTATACCTTTTATTCCCTGTTATTGTCTTCTTGATTAGCTAGGACTTTGAGTATTTTTATATAAAGAATAGGCGAGGGGGGTCTGTTTCTGATATTAACAGGAAAGCATATTCTTTCTCATTATTAAATTTGATGTTAGCTTTGGGCTTTTTGTAGATTTTTTTTTTATCAAACAGGATGTTCCCATTTATTCTTAGTTTGTTGAGAAGTTTTATCATGAATGAGTGCTGGCTTTTGTCAAATGCTTTTTTTCTTGTTCCTTTTAATATGATCATGTGATTTTTCTTCTTTAGCTTATTAATGTTATGGACTATATTAATTAATTTTCAAATGTTGAAACAACTCCACACACCTGAATTAAATTCTAATTGGTTATGGTGCATAATTTATTTTCTACATTGTTGAATTCAATTTCATACTATTTTGTCAAGGAATATTCACCTATGTTCATGAGAAATGTTGTTCTATAGTTTTCCTTCCTTTTATATATTTATCTGGTTATGGTATTAGGACAATGCTGGTCTCAGGTAATGACTTAGAAAGCATTTCCTCAGCTTTTAGTTTCTGTAACAAATTATATATAATTGACATAAATATTTCCTTAAATATTTGGTAAATTTCCCAGTGAACCCATCTAAGCCTAATGCTTTCTATTTGAGAAGATTATTAATTATTGTTTTATTTTCTCTTTTTTTCAGACTGGTGTAAATATTATAGGAAGTAGTAAGGAATTTCCTCAACAAATAAAATATGAATCTATCATTTGATACAGTGATACCATTTCTAGGAATATATCCTAAGAAACCCAAAGCACCAATCAGAAAGAATGTACACACTCCTATGTTCATAGCAGCACAATTTGCAATAGCTAAGATTTGGAAACAGCCCAAGTGCCCATCAATAGATGAGTGGATAAAAAAGCTGTGGTACATTTATACCATGGAATACTATGCAGCAGTAAAAAAGAAGAATCTCTTACCCTTTGAGACAGCATGGAGGGACCTGGAAAGTATCATGCTAAGTGAAATAAGTCAGTCAGAGAAAGACAAGTATCACATGATTGCATTCATATGTAGAATGTAAGTAACAAAATAAACTGATGAACGGAGTGGATCCAGAGACATGGAAGCATGAAACAGAAAGCAGAATCTTAGAGGGAAGGCAGGGGAGGGTGGGTGGGTGGAGGTAATCAACCAAAAATCTTGAATGCATATATGCATAACCCATGGGCATAGGCAATAGGGTGGGGAAGGCCTGGGGCTGGGAGGGGGGACAGAGCTGAGCTGGAGGGGGGTCAATGGAGGGGAAAAGGGGACATATGTAATTCTTTCAACAATAAAGAATTATTTTTTAAAAAATTATTTATTTTTAATAAATAAAAGCCTATTCTGATAGCCTTTATCTTCTAGTGTGTGTTTTTGTAAATTATATATTTTCAAGAAATTAATCTCTTTTATCTAGATTATCAATTTATGGCCATAGACTTGTTTATAATATTACTCTAGTATTTTTTTAATCTACAAATGCTCATTAGTGATGGTAACTTTTTCTTTTAATATTAGTAATTTGTGCCTTCTCTACCTTCTCCTTAGTTATCACAATTTATCAAGTTTAATGCTTTTTCTAAAGAGCCAGTTTTTGGATTTACTGATTTTCTCTATTGATTATTTTCAATTTCATTGATATACACCTTGGTTAATCTTTATTATTTCTTTTACTCTGCTTATTTTGTATTTAATGTGCTCTTCGTTTTCTATTTTTTTAAGGGGCAAGCTTAGATTATTGATTTTTTTTTAATCTTTCTTCTTTTCTAATATATGCATTCACTGATATAAATTCCCTTTAAGGATTGTTCCTGGAATAAAAACAAATGTGGTATTTTATTTTCATTTCTATTTGGCTAGAAATATTTTTAGATTTCTCTTGAGACTTCTTTCACCCACGGGTTAATTATAAGTGTATTGTTTAATCTTCAAATATTTTGGAATTTCCAGCTATTTTTTGTTATTGGTTTCTACCTCAATTCCATTCTTATTTAAGAGAATATTTTTATGATTTATATACTCTTACATATTTTAAGGTACATTTTATGTCCCATGATGTAGTCTATATCAGTTAACGTTTCATGTGAGCTTGAGAAGAAAATGTATTCCGCTCTTGTTGAATGTTGTAGTCTCTAGATATCTATTACATCTGGTCGATTGATGGCATTGTTGAGTTCAACTATGTCCTTACTCATTTTCTGCCTACTAGATATTTCAGTTCTTGATAGAGGCATGTTGAAGTCTCTGATTATAATAGTGGGTTCATCTAGTTCTTGCAGTACTGTCAATTTTTACCTTACTTATTTTGATGTTCCCTTGTTAAGTATACAAATATTAAAGATTTTTAAGTTTCCTGAAGAGAAACTATCACAATGTAATAACCTTCATCTTCCTGAGAATTTCTCTTGCTCTGGCTTTGCTGAAAATAATGTAGCTATTTCAGTTTTCTTTTTATTAGTGTTAGCATGGCATATAACTGTCTCTCCCTTTATTTTATATCTGTCTTTTTATTAAAAATGTAGAAACAGCAATCAGAAAGGATATATGCACCCCTATGTTCATAGCAGCACAATTTACAATAGCTAAGATTTTGAAACAGCCTAAGTACCCATCAGCAAATGAGCAGATTAAAAAATGGTGGTACATCTACACAATGAAATACTACGCTGCTGTAAAAAGGAAGGAACTCCTACCATTTGCAACAGCATGGATAGACCTGGAGAGCATTATGCTAAGTGAAATAAGCCAGTCAGAGAAAGATAAATATCACATGAACTCACTCATTCGTGGAATATAATGAACAACATAAACTGATGAACAAAAACAGATCCAGAGTCAGAGAAGCATCGATCAGACCATCAAATCTCAGAGGGAAGGAAGGGGAGGGTGGGGGTAAGGGGAAGAGATCAACCAAAGGACTTGTATGCATGCATATAAGCCTAACCAATGGACACAGACACTGGGGGGATGAGGGCATGAGTGGGTGGGGGGTGACAATGGAGGGATAAGGACACATATGTAATACCTTAATCCATAAAGAAAATAAATAAATTTAATTTAATTAAAAAACAAAAAAAATGTGTTATTGTTAACAATATATAGCTGGAATTTTTTTTAATACACTCTGATCTCTGATAATCTCTGTCTTTTAACTGGTATATTTAGACTATTCACATTTAAAATAATTGTGAATATAGTAAAATTTATTTTACCATGTATATTGACATTTTCTAATCTTTCCTGTTCTTTGTTTCTTTTTTATTTGGTTTTGTTTTCCACTCTTTTTTTATTTTTTACCTTATTTAGTTTTTTAAAAATATATATTTTATTGATTTTTTACAGAGAGGAAGGGAGAGGGATAGAGAGCTAGAAACATCGATGAGAGAGAAACATTGATCAGCTGCCTCCTGCACACTCCCCACTGGGGATGTGCCCGCAACCAAGGTACATGCCCTTGACCAGAATCAAACCTGGGACCCTTGAGTCCGCAGGCTGATGCTCTATCCACTGAGCCAAACCGGCTAGGTCTACCTTATTTAGTTTTAATGTCTGCCATATCTGAACCTGGTTCTGATGTTTGTTCTGTCTCTTTAAATGGGGTTATTTGTCTTTAATATGTCTTGTCACTGTTTTATAGAAAGCTGGACTTGATGTTCTGGGTAAAAGGAATCTGGTACTGGCTCTTGTGGTGAGCTTCTGTTCCTGAACTTCTGCTCTAGTAAACTGCAATCCTATGTGTTCCCCAGTTTCTCCAATTTAGAAACAAAAATATACCCAGTGACCTAAGCTCTCTAATGAATCTAAGGAAACATGTTTATTATTGGTTTCAAGCTCATTACATGATAGACCAGAAAAAGTCTGGTTTAGTTTTGATTTATTTTTCTCTTCACTTTGTCATATATTTTTGCTTCTCTGCATGCATGTTAATTTTTGAAGAGATGACAGATGTGGATTTTTCATTATTGAGTTGTGGTTAGTCAAGTATTTAAAAAAATTCTTGAATTTTATCCTGTCAAATTGGTAAATTATTTCTAAAGAGCTTGATCTTTTTTATGTTTGCTTTTAAGCTTTATCAGATGAACAGAGAAAACTTTAAGGCTATTTTTTCCTCACTACTGAGTCACTCTTTACTTGATTCCCTATTTATTTTTTACGTTAATTTTTTCCATCACCCTATACCCTCCTCCACCTCCTCCTAAACCCTTCCCCACTGCAATTATCACACTATTGTCCGTGATTGTAAGTTTTCTCTCTCTTTTTTTCTTTTTTGCTCAATATTCCATATGTATTATGTGTTATTTTAAATGTTAATTGTGCTCCAGTGTAAACTACTTTTGTGAAAGCCCACTCCCTTCAGATGGTACTTGTCCCATCTTAGGATACTTTCCTTACAAACCTACACTGTTACTACTTACCAAATCAATTAAGGCTGATCCTCTGCATGATGACTTGAGCTCCTTCTGCAGCTCTCTCCTATCTGCACCCAAGTCTTGCAATCTCTAGCTGCCATGGCCAATCTGAGCTCCCAATTATGTCTTCAACTGAAGGAAGTTACTGAGATCTGTTTGGGTTCCCTTTCCTTGTTTTGATTTCTGTAAACTCTCTTCAGGCTATAAAGTAACCTAATTTCTTCCCTTTTCTCAGAATTATTAATTCTAATAATTTCCCTAATGTTTCTCTTTAGAGAACTTGGCACTTTGAATCTGCCCTCTCAATTTATCATCACTTTAATTACTTTTCTTGTCCTATAGCTCTGGCTAGATTTTTCAACTACAATGTTGAAAAGCAACAGTGATAGCAGACATTTTTTTAATTATTATTATTATCTTGTTTTTAAAGAGATTGTCTCTACTGTTTCATTGTTAAACATAATGTTTGGTATATATTTTTGGTATTGATCATTATCAATGTACTAGTAAGTAATTCTCTTTCATTCTGTAATTGCTAAGAAATTTTAAAATGTGAGTAGAGTTTTACATACATGTATTATATGATCATACAGTTTTACTCCTTTAGTCTCATAATATTGAACACTTCTAATATTTTTTCAATTAACTCTGCTAGTTATAATATAGTAATATTATTTGTAAAAATCTGACTATAGGATTTTACAATAATAAAGGATTTTATCATTATTTTAAAAAATACGTATATTTTATTTTTTTAAATTGATTTCAGAGAAGAAGGGAGAGGGGGAAAAGATAGAAACATCAATGATGAGAACCATTGATCAGCTGCTTCCTGCATGTCCCAGGGATTGAGCCTGCAACCTGGGCATGTGCCCTGACCAGGAATCAAACTGTAACCTCTCAGTTTATATGTTAATGCTCAACTACTGAGCCACGGCAGCTGGGCCCAGCTGCTATGTTTTGATTCAACAAATTTTAATGGATCAGTTGTTTGGGCCAAATGAGAAGCCATTACAACCATGAAGCATTTCATCAGTTTCATTGGTTTTCATATATGAGGCTGCATTCTAGGGCTTTTAAGCAGTTAAATTTTATATAATCACATGGTTGCTTTCACAAGAGTTCACACACACATACACCATAGTTTTTCAAGAATAAATAAATCATCATGGTACAACATCTTACATATAAACCTTGAACGCCAAAATATGTCCTGGTTGATCTTATTCTTTTTAAAAAAATATATTTTATTGATTTTTTACAGAGAGGAAGGGAGAGGGATAGAGAGAAACATCGATAAGAGAGAAACATCGATCAGCTGCCTCCTGCACACTTCCTACTGGGTATGTGCCCACAACCAAGGTACATGCCCTTGACTGGAATCAAACCCAGGACCCTTGAGTCTGCAGGCTGATGCTCTATCCACTGAGCCAAACCGGTTAGGGCAATCTTGTTCTTTTTTATTTGCTTTGCTGATTTTGTATCCTAGATGGATTCTTCTTTATTCAATTAAAACTACCTTGTTCCTGAAAAAGAAAATATTTCTACTCTTAAGTAATTAATGGAAATGTTGGGTGTGGTGATGTGAAGGCTGTTTTGGAGGGTGAGAGTAAAAGAGATCTACAGGAGATGAAATAAGATTGTTGAAGAACCAGACCTTTAATTTTTTAGAAAGCCTAGTTTCTAAGCTTGAACTAAACTTCAAAAGTCATGCACTATAGCAGTATATTGAAAAAATTAACACACTGTTAAATATTCAAATAAAAACTATCTTTACTAAGTGTGAGGGGGTATTAGTTACAAAGCAGTACAATATATAATCAAATTTATCAAAGGTTTACTTGTTGACAAGTGGGCAGTACTACTCATATTTTACAGATAAAGAAAATAAAAACAGAGAAATATAAGAGGTTTGACCATAAATCACAAAGATTATGATAAAGATTGTGATAAAAATAAAGATCAGTCTTATCCTAATATATAAATGTAAATATGTAATTGCTAAAATAAATTCTTAAATATATTATTGGACATAAAATACTTTAAAAATATATTTTAGATGTATATTTATTAGATATATTCTAAAAATTATATTTTTTAGATAAAATTCTAAAGAATTTTACAATGGAGATGCATATCATTTTAGCTATTTTTAAAAATCATTCCTAGTTTTGTTTTCCCAGTACTATGGCCCTTGTCATTTTAAAGATTTTTTTTTGCACAATAGTAGCTTAAATCTATGGCTCTTCTAATAACTTTGCCTTCCTTTGTGCTGATTGTGGATGCCCTGTTGGCATTTTCTATTTGTTCTTCAATCTACAAAGGTCAACATACTGAGATGACTTTTAGAGATCTGTGGCTTGCCCTTCATTCAGCAATGAATCATTTTCTATGCTTGATTTTCACATTTTTATTAAGGAAACTTCACTTTTTGTAACTGCATATGACTTTCTCCCCTTTCATTCTTATGTACTTAAAATGCTTTACTGTAAAACCACACATTTCTCCTACTTTATTAATATAATTTTTCTTTTTAAATCATTCTACTCATACCCACTTGTCTTCCACATATAATTCAAGCTTCTTAAGCCTACATGCAATAATTTAATTCAGCCACTAATTTATTTATATGAACTCTTTTCCCCCACTTTTCTATCTAATCTATCACTTTAGTGATTCCTTGCTCCCCACCACCTCAAATTTCCCTTCATGCCCTTTCAGTGTATCCTCTGGTCTGTCACACAATATCTTCTAAATTCCCATTTAAAAAAATCCATTAGTAAATTCTGATTAGTCTAAAACCTAAAAAACAAGATCTCTTTTCCCTCTGTTTTCCTACTTAGTGTGAAACATTTAAAAACCTTAAAATAGTTGTCCAAAAATGTGTGTCCTGTATCAGAACAGATATAGTTAAAACTGTGTGCATGTGTGTATACATAATAAAGACTTCTCTAATTTCTCTTCTAAAATTTTTAAGTCCATTTTTAATAGAGTATCTATAACCCAAGGCAATTCAAAAGTTAAGTGATGATGTATATAATGTGTTCTGTTCATATTAGGTCATTGGGTTCTTGTGTGATGAACAGGACAAAGCCTGATACAGGGAGATCTACCAGAAGAGACATTAGCTTGGACTATGTTATGTGATGCTCTAAGTTCCACAGGAAGTAAAACAAGGCTATGAAAATATGTACAATACTTGGTTGCCATAAGCCCTAGCCAGTTTGGCTCAGTGGACAGAGCATTGGCCTGTGAACTGAAAGGTCCCAGGTTCGATTCCGGTCAAGGGCACATGCCCGGGTTTTGGGCTTGATCTCCAGTGGGGGACTTGCAGGAGGCAGCGGATCAATGATTCTCTCTCATCATGGATGTTTCTATCTCTATCTCCTTCTGCCTTCCTCTCTGAAATCAATAAAAATATTTTTTTTAAAAAACACAACACAAATGTATTATTTAAAAGAAAGAAAGAAAGAAGAAAGAAAGAAGAAAGAAAGAAAGAAAGAAAGAAAGAAAGAAAGAAAGAAAGAAAGAAAGAAAGAAAGAAAGAAAGAAACTGATAAAAGCATTTAGGAGAGGAAAGAATCCCAAAGAGCGGTGGACTTCAGGAAAGTTTTATGTAGGTGGTGACATTTGGACAGTACCTGACATGATGGTGAGATTCTGATTGTCACAGCAAACATGGAATGTACAAGCCTTATAAAGGTACAAAGTCTGAAAAATATGGGATATGTTTAGAGGACAGCAACTGGAGCATATTAACTGGCTTATATAATATTTCAATGTGGTAGGTAAGTTTGAAAGAGTGAGACCAAACCATAGAATAAGAGGCCTTAAACCAGAACCCAAATTCCTCCTTTTAATTGTGAAATAATAGATGTAAATTTATAAATTATTTTAAAATTTGAATAGAGATTTATTGTATTTTTTATCTTTTCTCCTGACATTTAAAGAAAAGAGGGTAAGTTTTCACAAGAATCAAGAATGTGTCAGTAATTTTTAACTGAGAGAAAAAATGGAAGCCAAACTTTTGACATGTTCAGGTCTCTGAGAGCAGAATGACAGAAGAAATTGGTACATATATGAGTGTGTGTCTTACATGGCCAAAAACAGAAGAAAGTCTTCCAATCTGAGTGCATGGTTACTTGTGTACTTTCAGAATTTAGGAGAGAAAATGTCAAGAAAATAATCTGAGATTACATGCATATATGATTGTGTAATATTGTTATGAATTCAAGTGTGTTTATGACTTACAGTTTGAGATGGCTGAAACTGTGGACCACTGTGACTTTGTCACCACCTGGTGACAGGTTGCTAAAATTTTACATTTGTTTATTAAGCATCCATTTAAACAATTGTGTATACAACTATAAAACAACATCACATATATGACAATGAATCTAAAATATGTGGACCAGGCATTTCTGTTACCAATGGAATATGAAGGAAGGGAAAGCATAATTTAAGATGACATCCTTTCTACATTCTGTGATTCAAGTTTCCATTGTTTAATTCTCTTCTATTGTTAAAAATTTGCAAGTCAGCCCTAGCTGGTTTTGCTTAGTGGATAGAGTGTCAGCCTACAGACTGAAGTGTTCTGCATTTGATTGCGGTCAGGGCACATGTCTGGGTTGCAGGCTCAATCTCCAGTTGGGGGCATGCAGGAGGCAGCCAATCAATGATTCTCCCTCTCCCTTCCTCTCTGAAATATATATATTCTATATAATAAAAGCCTAATATGCAAATCAATCAAACAGTGGAACGACCACCAGGGGGCAGATGCCAGGAGCTGCCCCCAGCCCACGGGCCCCAGGCCAGCCAAGGCGGGTGCCAGTACCCGCCCCCCCCCCACGATCACCCTGCTGGTCACCTCCTGCACAGGGAGACAACCAGCAGCGACAGCAGCAGGGGATAGGAAGGGGGGGGGCGAGGCTGGTGAGTGGGAGGCACCAGGCCAGCCCAGGTCAGTGCCAACAGGAGCCCCCCGATTGCCCTGCCAGTCACCCCACAGATTGGCCCTGATCACCGGCCAGACCTAGGGACCCTACCCATGCACAAATTTTGTGCATCAGGCCTCTAGTATATATATAAAATTTGCAAGTCAAAAAAATCAGTGTTACTTGTTAGTAATTAATAATCAATTTATAAAGATAGGGTCTATGCATAAAAGATAAAATAATGCAGAGCAGAGTGGTATTTTTGTTGAAAAAAGGAAGATATGATTGGTGCAAGTAAAGATTCACAGAGAGGGTGAGACTTGAGTTGGCATTTGAAAGACTATGACTTAGAGGAGTTTAGGCCGTTTCAAGGGAGCATGAGTGATAAACACAAAAATGTAGAGGTGGGTGTTTGTAATAAAACAAATGCAAGAACAAGGTAAGCATGGCTGTTTTCTATCAGAGAGATAAAAGAGTGTACATAAAGATTAATGTAAATTATTATAGAGCAAATACCTCTTTATTTTTGTAAATTAATGTAAATTATTATAGAGCAAATACCTCTTTATTTTTTTATTTCCTGTAATGTCAAATACAGTATTTTATTTGCTAACTGAGAAATATTTGTTAAATTTAAGAAGGAAGGTATCTAGAGAAAGAGCAAAGACGAGTAAATGAAATGGATTATATTTTAGAGGTTCTGGAGAAGCAAAATGAAAAATATTGACTCACCGATCCTTTCCTTCTCAGGAGTGAAAAATTTTGGTTTTGGTAATGAAGACATTACCAAAGTGATGGTTAGGCCTTTATTCAAAATTTTAGTGGTTATAAATAAGCACTAATTAGATAATGGCATTTTTATAGCTAAAAAGTCACTTGTAATTCACAACTATTTACATGTTCATTGATACATGTGATTGTGTCAATAATTGTTTGCAGAAATACTGTACATATTCCCCACTCATGATTTGATGCCCACCAGAAGAGAGTCATCCATAAAGTGGAAAACTTTCATCAAAAGTGCAGTGGGTTTGTATGAATACTTTAGAATCAAGTATGAATAGGAATAAGTCTCCACTCAAAATTCCTGCAAGTCAAATAAAAGTAGTTTTTCCTGCCCTCTCTTCTTGAAAGTTTCATGTTGTAATAAGGTATGCCAGAAGAGGCTGGAAATGGCAAATAGGATTTTGCAAACATTCTCACAAAAGTTTTGAATCCTCCTTTTAAGGTGACAACTAATACGTTTTACTTTCATAGTTTCAAGTTTATTAATGAGTGCTACTTATCACAGGGGACACTCAAGTATAATTCCTTTGTGATGTGACATTTTATTTGCTTTTGATTAGGACCAAAATCTTGTTACTACATCTCCGAGCAGTCAGCCCTGCCAGTCAGCCTTAAACCCCACCTGGGAGGGCTCTACCAGCCCTCCCAAAGAGAGCTTTGCAGGAAGACCTAATTACACTTGACCCTCTCACCTAGGCCTTCCCACTCAAGGGAGGAGAGGATGTAAGAAGAAGCAATTCATGCATTTCATATACACTATGTGTGGGCATGTGACATTCTTTAGGATAAAAGATACCCTGCTAATCAGTCCCCTGGTTTCCAGAGCACCAAACCTCCAAGCTAAACATGATTTTTTTTCCTGGCATTTTTATTTTCACCGTAACAATTGAAAATACTTCTAACCACAAAGGGAAGAAAAGCTTGTTGTTGCAAACATAAATTTGCCCTTCACTAGAATGTTCCTGCACACTCATTACTTGTACACTGAGGATTTGAAAGCCTTTATTAAGCTTAATTCACTGTGCCTCAAACCATTCAACTGAAGCATAGTAGCTTATTTTAAAGTCCAAAGACAAGTTCAATCCTCATTCTTTTAGAAGTATTCTTTTGCAGTGATATAAAATAGAAACAGACAGTCTTTCAACTTACTAACTTGGGTTCTTAAAGTCATTTTGTGCAATATGCTTCAAATCAGAACAAACTGTCTCATAAAATATAACCTTTCATAGAAAATAATTAGGTAGAATAATACAATTGTCTACAATTATTATCCTTTAGTACTAAAACCAATAAATAACAGACTCCAAAACTAAATAGAAATACCATGTGGGGCATTTTCTTTGGCATTTCCTACACATCTACCACTTCTATTAAACATAAAAAATAATCAAGATCTGGTATTTTATTTTGCATGTGTAACATTAAAAGTCACATATAATAAAGGTGTCACTTTTTTTAAGTATAAACATTCTTTGTGTGAGTCACAGAGGCATTCACAGAGACAGAACAGTAGTAGTTTTGAGTGGACAGTAAACAACTAAAGGTAGCTAAGAGCCCAGCAGATAGTGATTTCTGGGCACTCTAAATGTGAAAGGGAAAGATAAGAAAATAGAATTTAGAGAAATTTTATGCCCAAGTTATATCACTTCATAGGTCTGCCTGTATAGTTCCTTCCTAGCAAGAACACTGCGAATAAAAATGAAGCTTTGACTAATAACATAAATGTCAATATTTTTCTAGATGATTATTAATCTAATTCGCATGGTAATTTTAGCTCAGAATTAATGGTAAAAGGGGGGAAAGTGCAACAATGGTTTGTGTAGATAAAGAGATTTATGTTTCCCACTGAGAAGGACACTTCGGGTATGCAATGCAGAAAATGTGTTATTTAAATAAATGCAGAGCCAATGCCTTCATTTGTTTTCAAACTGGTCACTAATTATTTACTTACATCTCTGGGATGAAAGACTTTCCAGAGTTTTCTGGGTATAACTCTGCAAACTGAGGTTCCATTATACAACTTTAGCTTCATATATAAATTTAAAACAATTATAAGAAGCAAAGATAATTGTGGCAGTTTCTTGAAAAGCATAGTTGTGCAGTATAATGAAAAGGATTTTTTTCTAACATAAATGCCTGAAACATAAAACCAGTCTCCAAAAATAGTACTAATTAAAAACTTGAGGAATTGTTAATAAAAACACATTCAATTTATTAAGAGTTATTATCTAATAATACTAACTATATTTTTAACATATAAGAACTAGCTGTAGCTATTATTGAAATCATATTTTACTCTATAAGCTAATTCATCTACACTGTTTGCTTACCATGCTTATCATAAATATGGATTAATAAAAAATTCCTCTTTCAATAGTAAGCAGATGAAAATGGAGTGAGCTAACAGCATATACTAAAATGTGTGTTATGATTATGCATAAATCCAACAAGACTAACAAACACTACTTATCCATTGTCTTACCTGATTAACTTCCCTGGGTCCTTCTCATGCATTTTTCTGTATCTACATAGCCTTGCCTTTTGTCCCTCATCTTTCCACTTCTGTTGACACACAGCTAATTATTCGGTTTTATTTTAGTTTTTGTAATCAGTGCGGCCTTTAACAAAGGGAATACAAAAACTAACCTTACAGTGTGGATTGTCCACCAAAATTTTCAACCAGTCTCTTGCCAGATTGACTTCAATTCAGTTGTGTTTTGACCTTTATTTACTACTTCTCTAAGTCCCTTGCAAGTGATCATTATGACTTAGAAATAATGGTACTGCTTCTTTCCTATTTACCTATTCTTTTCAAAATCTGAAATCCAAGCTAAATTTCTACTATGTGATGCTGATACTCAGATTGGCTTTGTCTGTGCAATACAAGGACTGGTGATTATTGTTCATGTTGCTGAACTCTGACACAGATGTGCCTACTGAGCCTCCACCTGTTACCTTCACTCACATTCCTCTCACACTACAATTTTTACTTCTCTTAACTACTCATACTATTTTTACAGCAGAGTATGTCTGTGAATCTCAATGGGCTTTTCTTGTCTCTGAATCTCAATGATCATTAGCATGGTATATATACCGCTGTTCAAATAGCTGTGTTAATGGCTAATAAGATAATGAAATATGGCCCCAAACTGAAAATACCATCATGGCAGTCTTGGAATAAATACTTTGACCAATTTGGTTTCAATAGCAATTACCAAAAATGGACTATGTCATGTCATTTAAAGCATCAGGAACTTGATATTCAAAGTGTTCTTAGCTTTTCTTTCAGCAACAATATAGTTAGCATTAATAATTTGGGTGGCACTTCTAAAAAATTTCAAGAGACATATTGAAGCACTACAGAGAAGTTGTGTTATAACTTCTCTGAATTTCAGGTGAAGAAAGTAAAATATTTAAAAACAGTGCCATGATTTTCAATTACTTTAGTGTAGAGTGTTAATGAAGAAGTTCAATATTCATTATATGTGTATTAAAATAATACCCCTTTTATTATGTCTATAGTTGCAGGTAAAGTATCTATAGATGCTACATGGAATAGAGTTTATCTAAGGGGAAAAAAGGGAAGAAAACTACACTACCATAGAATAATGATGGAGCCAGAAAGCATGATGTTTTAGGAGATGAGATGAATGATAAGGATATCAAGTTATGAGAAGCTAAATATATAAGAACATTAGAATATTCCTAATAAATATTTTTGTTTATGAGTAGATATGTTTATATTGATGTGATTATGTTTATACTATATAATTTGATAAAACTCCAATAACAAGGAAAGAAAAACTCTGAATAAATATATCATTTGTTAATATTTATATTAAGTAAGCTCCCATGAAATTAAGGGAAATCTTCTACGATAAAAAATTGAAAGCAGAGTAGCAAAATAGATTGATAAAGAGGTTTTCATGGAAAGATTTCTGGCCTTGATTACCAAGAATTTAGAATTTTAATGGCCATGGGTAACAAAAGATGAATTCTTGGTCCTACCTGAAATAGAGTTGACATTTAGATCTTTCCCCAAATCCTTAGTTTTGATGATTATATTCTCAATGAAAAGGTAGAATAGAAAAGCTGTCCCTCAGTCAAACAGATTAAGACAATAGGAAAACATGACTTTCTTGGCTCAGTTTCTTAGTGCGAATAAAATGGTCTATCTTGAGAATAGGTGGTCTTAGACCTAATATCAAAAAGATTCGGGCTTCCAATCTTGCTCTAACTTGCTATCTGCAAGTTAGAGAAAATCTTGGGCTGGAAATTAACATTAAAAAGTGGTCCCAGGCTGAAAATAGCTCTGAATTAATTGGTAGAAGCAAGTGAAAACTTTTCATAAGGGAAACACATTCACCCCAAACCTCAGTTAGGTAAAATTAATCTCACATAATAAGCAACATGATTATACCTCAAGAACCTCATATATGTAAATATTAGATGAAGATTATAAATAAATGTTAAATGGCAAAGAGATAAAGTATTGTAGTATGAGGAGAAACAATCTACTTATAAAAAGACCAAAATTATTTTCAAAAAGAACAGACACACACAATAACAAAAATTGTAATCAATAAAATTAAAATCTCACTGGCTAGTTTATAGTAGATCTAAAATACTGAAAAATAATGAACTGAAAAAAATAGATCTGATGAAAATATCTAGAATGCATACAATGTTCTAGTATGTAGAAAAAAATGAATAATTTACTGAAGAAACAGGAACCCCTCTATTGATTGAAACCATAGATGCCTAGAAATATAATCATACATACCTATAAGCTCAAATGGACACGGCTTTAAAACTCTTCAGTACATTTTTTAATATAAGGAGTTGAGACACTGACAGTATTAACTCTAAAATTATCTGAAAGAGACATTAGTTCTTGAAGTGATGTTTAACCTCAGGAGATATTTACCTAATGTAATTATCAGTTATCATTCCAACTTTAATAATACAATTGAGATTCTAGACAGACACAACAAATGAGAAAAGAGAATACATCAGAATGAAATGACCATTTTTTAGTACTTAGGTCATTATTCAACCTAGGTGGTCAGTTGCAAGGGCTCTTTTTCTTGAGATCTTGCAGGATGGGTCCATGAATACAAAAGTGGCAAGTGGCCATGTTAATATCATAGTATTAATGTCTTTTATTTTTTTCTACCAATCAATAGAGCAAATAAGCGTGTCCTTATTTATCATAATGACAGCAATGCTGAAGTAGCAAATTTCACATTGGTACTGTAATCCCTTTATTAAAAAAAAAAAGAAACGAACTCATGAAAACAAAAATATTATTTTTACCTTTTTGGCATAAATTACAAATTTCCCAGAGGTAAAGCCTCATAAGCTTATGAGACAAAAAAGGAAATATTCATTTTATTAAGAATCTATGATCTTATGTGATAAATATGTTTTCCTTTGGCCCAGTTATTCACTAAGACATATATGGGCATACATTCCTCTCTTTAAGTTATTCCATTATGTTAGTGTAGATGTTTCCCAAAAATAAATTCTAAAGGCTAATGTATTTCATGGTGCAGTCAAGATTTTCATGTCAAAAATTTAAATTGAATTTAATTTCTGAGGAAGGTTTTAATTACAAAGAGGCACCAGGTTAGTCCCACACCACTTCACCTGCCCATGTCTAACCAAGGAATGTCTTGTTCCTCAATATTGTGCACAGCAATTTTTTCTCAGATTTATCTATCTGTATAAAAGCCTAAGCAACAGTCACAACCGAACAACCAAACAGACGACCGGTCATGCTGCATGGGGCGACCAGGCTGGCAGGGGGGTTAGTGAGGGACTACCAAATGACTGAACAGCAGGCTGCGTGGGGTGACCAGGCCAGCAGGGGGGTTAATGAGGGGCAACCAAACGACCGAGCAGCAGGCTGCATGGGAAGATCAAGCCAGCAGGGGGGGAAGTGAGGGGAGATCAGGCCAGCAGGCAGAGGTGGTTAGGGGTGATCAGGCTGGCAAGGGGACAGTTGGGGCAATCAGGCAGGCTGGCAGGTGAGCTGTTAGGAGCCAGCGGTCCAGGATTGTGAGAGGGAGGTTGCACATCTCCCGAAGGGTCCTCGATTGGAGAGGGTGCAGGCTGGGCTGAGGGGATCCTCCCCCTGGGCCTCTAGTTGATGTATAATTAACAAGTAAAATTTTAGGATATTTATGCATATAATGTATTAATTTGATCTATGTATAATTGATTTAATACATTCATTACCTCACATATTTACCTATTTATTTATTTTTATGAGAACATATTTGAGTTCTACTCTCTTAGTAAATTTCAATGATATAATTCAGTATTATCCACTATTGCTATCATGCTATACCTTTGATCCTCAGACCTTATTCATCTTATAACTGAAAGTTTGTAGTCTTTTATCAGCTTCTCGCTAATTCCCCTAACCCACTAAACCTTCTCCCATGCCCTTTTGCAGACAATCTCCTACCCCTGATCATACCCCAAGAAATCACAATGTATATTTTGTTATATTAGTTTTTCTTTTTCAGAATCTCATATAAATGTACTTATACAATTTTTTAAATTTGGCTTAACTTAACATTATGCAGTTGAGATTTATTTCTGTTACCAAATGTATCGGTAGTGTAATTTTATTGCTGAATAGGATTTCATTACATGGATATACTACTTATTGATTCATGAACATTTGGGTTGCTTCTGTTTTGGGGCAACTATGAATAATTGCTAAACTCTAAATGTTGGCCTGCATGTTTTTGTGTGGACATATGTTTTTAATTCTCTTGGGTAAATACCTAGTAGTGGGATTCTGGGCCATAAGGTGAATGCATATTCAACTTTATAAGAAACCGTCAAACTGTTTTCCAATGTGGTTGTGCCATTTTACGTTCCCACCAGCAGTTTGTGAGAATTGCACTTGTTATGCATCTTAACCAATACTTGATATTGTCAATTTTCTTTTTAAGACATTCAGGTAATTCTAGTAGGTGTGCAGTGCAAGCAGGTTTTTGAAGATTATGTCTTAAGGAAAATTCCAGGAAAGCAAAATCTTATCAATGAATGTGTGTTCTGATGAGATATAATGTTGTTGAGTTACTTTATTTTAATATAATTGCAATAAATTATAAAAAAGAAAATGGCAATGAGATGTGATATTTAGATTATTATCCTATATAATAAAAGCCTAGGTGGCGTCACATCCTCATGCAACATTATCACAAGATGGCAACCACAAGATGGTCACCCTCACGTCATCACAAGATGGCTGCCACAAGATGGCCGGCAGGAAAGGGTAGTTGTGGGTGATCAGGCTGGGAGGGGAGGGCAGTTGGGGTGACCAGGCCAGCAGGGGAGCAGTTTGGTGTCAATCAGGCTGGCAGGGTAGCTGTTAGGGGGCGATCAGGCTGGTAGGGAAGTTGGGGTGACCAGGCCAGCAGGGGAGCAGTTTGGTGTCAATCAGGCTGGCAGGGGAGCTGTTAGGGAGCGATCAGGCTGGTAGGCAGAAGCAGTTAGGGGCAATCAGGCAGGCAGGTGAGCTGTTAGGGGCAATTAGGCAGTCAGGCAGAGTGGTTAGGGGCGATCAGGCAGGCAGTGTGGTTAGGGGTGATCAGGCAGTCAGGCAGAGTGGTTAGGGGCAATCAGTCAGGCAGTGTGGTTAGGGGCGGTCAGGCAGTCAGGCAGAGTGGTTAGGGGCGATCAGGCAGGCAAGCAGTATGGTTAGGGCGATCAGGCAGTCAGGCAGTGTGGTTAGGGGCGATCAGGCAGGCAGGCAGGTGAGCGGTTAGGAGCCAGTGGTCCTGGATTGCGAGAGGGATGTCCGACAGTTGTCGAACCTCCCCCGAGGGGTCCTGGATTGTGAGAGGGTACAGGCCAGGCTGAGGGACCTACCCCTACCCACCCCATGCACAAATTTCATGCACTGGGCCTCTAATAAATAAATAAAAAGAAATACAGATTGCCACAGTTAGGTTTTCAAGTTTTGGTTAAAAACCTGATCAAGAGAAGTAAAAAAAATAAATTAAATAATGGTTCAGCTCTAGGCTCAGAGGCTCAACAATCAGAAAGGCAAAGTGTGAGAAGAGCAATGAATGCATGGAGATGCCAAATCTGACTGTGGTGTAGCTGAGTATCCAGAAAAAAACATGGAGTTTGAAACTGGATTGATTCAAGTTCAAGTTCTGGCTCTTTCACTTATTAGCCATGTGGCATTGGGCAAGTTATGAAAATATCCAGAGTTTCAATGTCTTGTTTTAGTTAGTAGGGTAATGCTGGCCCTACATGTGAGTTAGGAGGTATTCCCTCTGCTTCCATCTTTTAGAAGAGATTGCAGATGATTGGTATAATTTCTTCCTTAAAAGTTTGGTAGAATTCAGCAGTGAACACCTTACCTCTGGGCTTACTGTTTTCTGTTCTGGGAAGTTATTAATTATCAATTCAATTTCCTTAATAGTTATAGGCCTATTCAGATTGTCCATTTCTTCTCTTGTGATTTTTGGCAGATTGTATGTTTCAAGGAATTGGTCCATTTTATATAGCCTATCAAATTTGTGGGCATAGAATTATTCATAATGTTCATTTTTTATCCTTTTGATGTCATGGGATTTGTAATGATGACCCCTCCTTAACTCTGATATGAGTAACTCATGTCTTTTTACTTTTTTCCTTAGTTTGCTTGCCTAGAGAGAAGCTTATTGAGTGTATTGATCTTTCATAAAACTTGTTGTTTTGTTAATTTTTTCTATTGATTTCACTGATTTCTGCTCTATGTAGTTATCAAACATTCTCACTCCATCTTCTCCATTCTATTTGTTTCAATTGTGGTTCTTCAGAGAAGCAGAGTCAATAGTATATATAAAGAGAGAGAAGAAATTTGTTGAAGGAATTAGCTAATGCAATTGTGGGGGCTGGCAAGTCAGAAATGTATAGGGCAGGTTGGAGGCTGGAAATTCAGGTAAGAGTTGCTGTTGTACTCCTGAGTCTGAAATCCACATGATAGGAAAATAGTTTGGAAACTCAGGTAGAATTTTTTGTTGCAATCTTGAGACAGAATTCCTTCTTTTCTGGGAAACATTTTTCTCTTAAAGGCCTTCAACTGACTGGATGAAGCCTACCCTATTATGGAAGTAAAATGCTTTACCTAAAGTCATCTGATCATGAATGTTATCACATCCACAAAATAACTTCACAGCATTATTCAAACTGCTATTTGATCAAATAACTGGATACTGTAGCTTAACAGTTGACACATAACTATCACACTCTTTCTGCAAATCTAATAAAAAAGTTCTGTAACATCTTGATCTATTCTCTTCCCCATAGAAATTGATTACTCCTTTATATTTCTATTTTAATTGTTCTGAATTTTGGGTAAATTTTCCAATTCATGAATACTCTGGCACATAGTTCTATACCAATATATATATATGTATATA
>NW_005871500.1:297042-373942 GCF_000147115.1 Myotis lucifugus
CAAAAACTATGCTTTTCATCTTTAATATACAAATACTATTTTTAAGTTCTTATACAATTTCTGTTTTTGTTCCATGACCTTTACTTCTTTTTAAGGAACAGAAGTATTATTTTATATATAAATAATCATTTCTTTTAAGAAATTAAGGAATTATGTCTTTTATCACTTTGAGCATTAAAATTTTATTTAATATATTTTTAAATCCTGCAAATGAAAAAAGCCATATCTGAAATTAAATATGTACCTATGATTAATCTGTGATATTACATCTTAGTAATTTTTTCAGATACTTGAAATTTTGGCTTAAAAACTCATTTTAAGTGTAGAACTAGTTTTTGAATTTTGTCTGTTTTTTCTTATCTCAAATTTTGGATGTTTCCTCCACCTGATTGTTCATAGCCCCCAGGCAAGAACTAGGTTTCAGGATCCTCTGCAATGATATTGGGATACTTATAAACCTATTCACAGATAGATGTTGTTTTGTCCCACTTTCTTGTTATCAGAATTCATCTTTGTCTTCTGGCCTTGCAGGCCCCAAGTTTCCAATGAAGCCATGGACTCCTGCAGTGGCAGTAATCCAGCCTTTCTTGTATATTGTTAGGACCATCCTAACCCCTGGCTTTCAGTGTAGGCCTTTATCTTCCTACGCCAGCCGGTATATAACACTCAGGCTTTGTTTCCTGGCAGGAACCAACCTTATAGCTGCCACTGCTGCCATTCTTACAGCTTTTAGTTTTCAGCAATCTTTGCATTCACAGAATTGTCTATCTTACTCATGAGGCTAAAGATATCCTATTGACGATTTCATTTATATTGTACCTATTATCGTTCTATATTTATATCATTCAGGAGAGTATGCCAAAGCATAAATTTATTGTGCCATAGTTATAAGAAATATTTCTTGCTGATTCATTATTTTCATGACATTTTGTTTTTAAATTTTTTTCACTTTATGATTACCTCACTAACATTCATACAGTAGTTCTTTCAGAAAGAACCTATTATCAACAACAGAATTATAACTGCCATAGTAGATAGCCACAATTCTGATTCCTTTAGAAAATAATCTTTAGAAAAAAAAGAAGAAAAATCCCAATTCCTAAATGTAGAAATTTTAAAGAACCAACCAGATTGTTAAAATGGGATCATAGCATTGCTATTCATTTTCCAGACTTGTAACTTTTATTGTCATCACCCTCATTAAATAGCATATAATTGAGTGTTCCTTTGGTATTGGCACTGTCCTAGGTGTTTTCGTATTTAGCTAAGGAATTAATGAACAGTGGAAGCGAATCTGTTTATGAGGTTTTTATCTCTTCAACAAATAGCCAAAATACACCCAGGGCAGCTTTTTGAAATTTAAATAGACCAATACAATATAAAATATTGTCAGCTATGTCACCTCTGTGCTAATCATTGCATCCCTATAACAGTGCATTTTGTAATGTTGGATTGACCAATTATAGAATAATTAATTCAACAAATGAACAAAGTTGGTGAGAAACAACTTTGGAACAAGCACTCTAGCAGATGGAGAGACAAATTATTCTATATCAATATCTCTGATATGTGTCTCTTTGCAATTACTCCTGATATTATGCCTCGGTTATATTAAGTGCTTAGTGGATGTTAGTTGAATTTAAGGAGTAAATCAATAAATGAATAAAATTAAATGGCTTTAGAGGATAAAAGAGATACAAGTATAATATATAGTTTTGTTCTTCTAATACAATATATTAATCCCTTAAGTTTTTAGCACAAACCCATCACCTGTCCACTGGGATAAATTAATTTACCCATTAATTGCCCCACATGTCCCAGCCTGTTTTCTGGTCACAAAACTCACTTTCTATGTCTCTAGGACTCAGGATGCAATCACATACACAACCTGTCCTTACACTTAGGTAGTTGCAACTAAAGCAATGTGAGCAGAAATGATATGGTATGTAGAAGTGACCATCTACATAAGATTCCTGTTTTATTTTCAAACTGGAGAGAATAGTGAAAAGGTGATCCTGGGAACTGTATTGAGGAAGATGGAGCCCCAACATAGAGTGAGAGGGATCTCCAAATCACTACCTGGAGGAGAACCATTCAAGTACAAAGCCTGGCATTGGCCTGTTAAATACACTAGACGCACTTCCATTGTGCTAACCAGCTGAGGTTTTAGATCTGATTTGTTACAACAGTTTGTGAAATCTTGATAAATTAACTCATTTTTTTTCTTACAATATAAGAATTGATCCACATTATCTCATCATTATTATACATATACTATCATCTCAGTTTAGTAAATAAGAATTAACATATTTGTGTATATTTTTATTATTTTATTATAACAAATATCCACCGGAGATTGACAATTTTACCAAATTACAAGTACTGGTCATTTTGTGTTTTATTTTCTTTTTTTTAAATTAAATTAAACATTACTAATAGCTTTGTCATAAGGAAAAAAATCTTTGCCACCAAAACAAACCTGAGGACATTTTCTTCCATCCAATTGTTCTTCATCTCTATAAAGCTTGATCCTCGACTGAAAGGAAACTTAAGCAACTGCCAAGTGCTAACAGTTCATTAAACCCATCAGGGTGTTGCTTGTCTCTTTACTTTTGCTCATACTATTTCTTCTGTCTGGAAAGAACTTGCCTGCTTCTTACTTGCTCACTACTTCTTCATTTTGCCTCAGGCATCACCTTCTCAAAATCTGACTCTCCAGGTTAAGCTAATTGATCTTTGTTTATTTAAATTATCTTTTTTTAAAAATATATTTTATTGATTTTTTACAGAGAGGAAGGGAGAGAGATAGAGAGTTAGAAACATCGATGAGAGAGAAACATCGATCAGCTGCCTCCTGCACACCTCCCACTGGGGATGTGCCCGCAACCAAGGTACATGCCCTTGACCGGAATCGAACCTGGGACCTTTCAGTCCGCAGGCCAACGCTCTATCCACTGAGCCAAACTGGTTTCGGCTGAAATTATCTTTTTATGTCTCCTCCACATACCAATGGCCAGGACTGTGTCCTACTCATTGTTTCTAATACCTTGCATAATGCTTGCTATATATTTCTGGGCCTTAGTAAAATTTGTGCATGACAACAGAGCTACAGGAAGGGAGAGAGCACTTTTGCCTAGAGAGGAATCAGAGAATGTGACCAGGGCAGTGTAATATATCACCTGGCTTTTAAAATATGGACTGGCTTTCCACAGTGCAAAGTATCCCAGACAGAGAGAGAGGTGTAATTTAAGATGCGGGGAGTAACACAGGGAGACTCTTAAAACCTTGATGTGAGCCTGGCTGGTGTTGCTGAGTTGGTTGAGTATTGTCTATGCAACAAGAGGTTGCTGGTTAGAGTCCCAATAAGGGCACATGACTGAATTGCAGGTTCAATCCCCAATAGGGGGCTCTTGCAGGAGGCAACTGATCATCATTGATGTTTCTATCTCTCTCTCCTTTCCTCTCTCTAAAATCAATAAAAACATATTTAAAAAAAGAAAATCAATGTGAATGGGATAAAAAGTATATGTGTGTGAAGGGGGACAGTTTAGTCTAGAAAGGTAAGTTATGAACAAACTGTAGAGGACCTTGAATTACTTGCCAGGTTAGGTCATTTGCTCTTCATTTGATTAGACGTGGAGAATTGTTTTAAAAGGTTTGAAGAGGAAAGGGACATCTCTAACTCTATGTAGGAACTATATAATGAGGGATTGCACTGTGGTGTCAAGAATGAGACTGAAGAGGTAGGAGTGCCTGGGACAGATAACAATGTGGATAAGTGGCAGGGCTCAATGACACACTTTATTGTTTGGGAAGAGGAGGCAGTCAATAATGGCACCAAGGTTCCGAGGCCAGACACTCAGGAATAATTGCTTCTATGTTGAGAATATGTTCAGCTGCAAGTAACAGAGAACCTTACTTACAGCAGCTTATACAACCAGCAAATTACTTTCACATATTACAATTAGTCTGAAGTTGAGTGACTTCCTAGGCCCAAGTTGGATACAAAAGTGTTAGGCAACACATCTACATTAGAGAAATGTAGGCAAACATTACAATTAAAAAATGGGCAAAGGACTTAAATAAAGAGAGAAAAGAGAAAGGATTATAGGAGCTACAACTATACTTTCTTTGTCAGAAAATAAAAAGATTTATTAAAATACCATACAGCAGGCTTCAGCTATGTCTCACTGGATAAAATTGTGTTATTTGGATATACTGTGCTACATGGAAAGCTTGAGTAAGAGAGGTTTTTTGTTTGTTTGTTTTTTGACTTGGACGTATAAAGAACGTATATAACTTAACAAAAGGAAGGCAAACATTCCAATTAAAAAATTGGCTAAGGACCTAGACACTTCTCCAAAGAGGACATAAAGATGGCCAATACACATATAAAAGATGCTCAAAGTCGCTATTCATCAGAGATGAAAATTAAAATGACAAAGAGGTATCACCTCACACCATCAGAGGGCTACCATCAACAAATCAACAAGTGAAAAGTGCTGGTGAGGATGTGGAGAAAAGGGAACCGTAGTACACTGATGGTGAGAATACAGACTGATGCAGCCACTGTGGAAAACAATATGGAGTTTCCTCAAAAAATTAAAAATGGAACTGCCATTTGATCCAGTGATCCTACTTCTAGGAATATATCCCAAGAAATCAGAAACACCAATCAGAAAGGATATGTGCACCCCTATGTTCATAGCAGCACAATTTACAATAGCTAAGATCTAGAAACAGCCCAAATGCCCATCAGTAGATGTGGATAAAAAGATGTGGTACAGCCCTAACCAGTTTGGCTCAGTGGATAGAGCATCAGCCTGCAGACTCAAGGGTCCCAGGTTCGATTCCGGTCAAGGGCATGTACCTTGGTTGCGGGCACATCCCCAGTGGGGAGTGTGTAGGAGGCAGCTGATCAATGTTTCTCTCTCATCAATGTTTCTAACTCTCTATCCCTCTCCCTTCCTCTCTGTAAAAAATCAATAAAATATATTTTTTAAAAAAAGATGTGGTACATTTATATAATGGGATACTATGCAGCTATGATAAAGAAGGATCTCTTACCCTTTGAAACAGCATGGATGGACCTGGAGAGTATTATGTTAACTGAAATAAGCTAGTCAGAGAAAGACCAGTATCACATGATCTTACTTATGTGTACAATCTAATAAACAAAATAAACTGATGAGCAAAATCGATCCAGAGACATGGAAGCATGCAACAGACTAATGAATCTCAGGAGGGAGACGGGGAACAGGCAGGAAAAGAACCCATATGCATAACCCATGGACACAGATAATAGTGCAGTAAAGGCCTGGGAGGGGGTTGTGTGGGTGCAGGGTAAAGGGGGTCAGTGGGCGGAAGAGGGGACATATGTAATACTTTTAACAATAAAGATAAATGTTCAAAAAAGTGTAAAGTATAAAGTAAGAGGACACTTAAGACTATAAGTGCAGTTAGACAATCCATAGTGTCTGTCTACCATAGTTCATAACTGAAATGAGGTATTCCAGTTTGAGATGTCCTCATGTGATAAAGATAATTTTAACAGAATTACTAAGAGACTTCTGAGGACTTTTCTAGATTACTTAGAAACACTGGCAGGATATTGAAGTCTATGTTAAAGTTATTTTTCTACAAACTATCCTTGATGTTCAAGCCAATCAGCTATTAAGAGTATTAGTAATGAAAGCAGAGTGCAGCTTCTCCTGGTCCAATATAAGCATAATGTGAGCTGCATAGTCAATTTTCCATTTTCTAGGAACCATATTAAGAAATATTAAAAGAAATTTTTAACTTAATTTTAATATATTATTTTATTATATGAACATATACCAAACATAGTCATTTAAACATGCAATCCATATAAAAACAATAATATATTGGTCTTTAATGTTCTGTGTCCATTTTAAAAGCATATAGAACATGTTAATTTGAACCAGGTATTTTTAAAGGGTTCATTAGCCCCTTCCAGTGGCTACTGTATTGGACAGCACAGTTGTAATCATTGTAAAAAATAATGAGAAATCTCAATCAAAATGCTAGCAAGTTATTTGATGGATATCAACAAACTTATTCTGAAGTTCACTTGGAATAACCAAAGAACCCAGAATAACCAACACAATATTGAAGGAGAAGAATAAATTTAGCAGGCTGATTCTACCTGATGTCAAAACTTACTATAAAGTACAGTAATCAGGACAGTATGTTGTTGGTGAAGGAATAGACAAACAGACCAATGGAATAGAATAGAGAGCCCAGAAATTGACTCCCATAAATTTAGTCAACTTATCTTTGACAAAGGAGGAAAGATAGTCTCTTCAACAAATGGTGCTGGAAAAACTGGACATCCACTTGCAAAAACATGAAGCCAGACAAAGACCTTACACCCTGCACAAAAATGAACTCAAAATGAATCATAGGCCTAATGTAAATGCAAAGCTGTACAACTCCTAGAAGATAACATAGGAGAAAACCAAAATGAATTTAGGTATGGAGATACCTTCCTAGTACAATACCAAAAACATAATCTATGAAAAAAAAATGAATAAGCTGGACTTTATTAAAATTAAAGACTTCTGTTTTTGAAAGGCAACATGAAGAGAATGAGAAGACAAACCACAGACTGGGAGAAAATATTTGCAAAATAAATATCTGATAAAGGACTCTTTTCCAAAATATACAAATAATTTTTAAAACTCAACACTAAGAAAACAAACAACCCAATATGGACCACGGAATTTAACAGATAGCTCACCAAAAAACATACAGGGGCAAATTAGCATAAGAAAAAAGATGCTCCACATCTTTTGTCATCAGGGAAATGCAAATTAAAACAACAATTAAATATCATTATACACCTGTTAAAATAGTCAAAATTTGGAACACTAACAACACCAAATGCTGATGAGGATTACAGCAAGGAAACTTTCATTCATTGTTGGTGTGAATGCAAAAATAATACAGCCACTTTGGAAGACAGTTTGGTGGTTTCTTACAAAACTAAACATATTTTTACCATACAATCTACCAATAGTGCTCCTTGTTATTTACCCAAATAAAATTAAAACATGTCTAGACAGAAATCTACACATGGGTATTTATATTAGCTTTATTCATAACTAGGGGTCTAGTGCACGAATTCGTGCACCTTGAAAGGAACTGTGGGCCAGGAGGCTGCAGTGGGCACAGGGGCGGGTCTCCGCCCATCTTCCATGTCCCTGCCCAGCCTCTCCCACCACGGCCCCAGTCTGCTGGCAGCCCCTTTCCCCCCACCACTGCTCACAAGCACTGACAGCGTGGAGCTATAGGGGCCGGCGCCAGCAGCGGGTGCGAGTGGCAGCTGCTGCTCTGATTTCTCCTCAGAAGCAGGGGGAGGTGGAGAAACCCTCAGGGGCGATTGGGGCCAGCAGCCCCCACTCACACCCGCTGACAGCACTGAGTGATTGGAACTGTGCTGGGCGCCGGCAGTGGGTGCGAGCAGCAGCTCTGGTGCCGACTGAGGGTGCAAGCAGGGCAGGCGCCAGCAGTGGGTGTGAGCTGTGGTTCCAGTGCCAGCAGTGGGTGCAAGCAGGGTCATTGCCGGGAGTGGGTGCAAGAGGCAGCTGCCGGCCCTGATCACCCTTCAGGAGCAGGGAGAGGTGGAGAAGCCCTGAGGGACGATTAGGGCCAGAAGCCTCTGCTCATACCCATTGATAGTGCCGAGCAATTGAGACCGGCACAGGGCACCGGCAGCAGGTGCAAGCTGTGGCTCCGGTGCCGGGGGTGGGTATGAATGGCAGCCCCAGTGCCGGCAACAGGTGCAAGTGGTGCCAGTGCTGGCAGCAGGTACGAGTGCCTGGCGGGACCATGGTGCACAGGAGCAAAGAATTTTCAGTTACCACCAGAGGCTTGCCCCGATGACAGCGATTGGCACCCACCCCTCCTTAGTCTGGCGCCCCTGCTCACCTGCTCCACCATCCCGCCATGGCCAACACCCACCATGTTCCATGCTCTGCCGCCTGCTGCCAATGCCTGCCATGTTTGTGCGTGCCCCCTGCTTGTCAGCACACATCATAGTGACCAGATGTTTGGTTGTTCGGTTGTTCTGCCATTCTGTCTTTTTGCATATTAGGGTTTTATACATAGATAGATAGCCCCACCCATGCATAAATTCATGCACCGGGCTATATATATATGTTAAAAATAAAAGTGTAATATGCTAATTAGACCAGACATCTTTCCAAACAACCTTCCAGACAAAGCTGGGGCTGCAAGGGAAGCCAGGGTCCTGGGTGCCTGCCAGAGGGAAGCTTGGGTCCTGGATGCCAGAGGGAAGCCCAAGTCCTGGGTGCCAGAGGGAAGCCAGTGCTGGCAGCCGGGGGAAGGAAGGCCTACTCTTGCACAAATTTCATGCATCAGGCCTCTAATATATATATATATGTTATGTACATCCAGACAATGGGTTATTACTTAGCACTAAACAAATTATCTATCAAGCCATGGAAAGATATGATATAAGCAAATCTAAAAAAAAGAGGCTACATATTATATGATTCCAACTATATGACATTCTGCAAAAGACAAAACTATGGAGATAATAAAAAGGTAAGTGAATGTCAGGGCTTGTGGTTGGGGTCGGGGGAAAGGTGAGGAGAGAAGAATAGAGAACACAGAGAATTTTGAGGGCAGTGAAAATACTCTGCATGGTAGTATAATCACAGACATTTGCCACCATATATGTATCCAAATCCATAGAACACCAAGAGTGAACTGTAAGGTGAAATATGGACTCTGGGTGATTATGATATGCCAATTTAGCTTCATCCTTGTTAAAATAATATACCACTCTTGGGAGTGATAACTGAGGAGGCTACATACGTGTGTGGGCAGGGGGTATATCTTCCTCTCACATTGGTTGTATACCTATAGAAAGTGCCCTGAAAAAAAAAATTTTTCATGAAACACACAAGAAAAAGAAAAGATAAATGTATTTTTGTTCTTGAATCATTTCCAAAGGAACAAAACAAATTAGAGTAGGCTGAATCTATTTTAAAGAAACTCAATCTTGGGCTTTCTTATGCATTGACAGTCAGGAGGGTAATAATTTTCTGGATGTTTTAAAAATAGTTCCAAAGTGGTTTGTCTTTGTGCTGTTGGAGAAGAGTTGAACAAAGCTCTGGAAACTGGAATGGACAGAATGTTTCAGGGATAAGCATTTTACTTTCAAAGGCAAAGGGGCTGACTGCTGATAGTATTCTCTTGGATATCAGGTGCATTCAAATATTTTAGGCTGAAAATGGATATAAATGGAGCTTCATTGATAATAGGTAGAAAAGAATGGAAGCCGATTAATTCCTGAAAAAGGCAATGTTTGGTGGACCTTAAAGTCTTTGCAATTATTTATTTTTCTGATTAGTGTTACATGTTATTTCATTTGATATCACTCTCTCCCTTTGCTGGGTTTGAGGTTAGTGTATGTATATTTTTCCTTGCCACAGAGCAGTAGATGAGACTACAGAAATGAAAGAACTACTCTTTTAGGTGACAGGGCTCTGCCCAGGCCAACCCCAGTACATTCACGAAGCACTAATTTGCTTCAGAACACTAAGAGAGGTGTGTTTGGCTGGGCCTTGGTCTCAGCACTCCCAGAGATGAAAGGCATTATTAACTGATGACGATAGACTAGTCACAAGAGTAAATCTAGCTAGAAGTCACCAAATATGTCCTCGCAAATGTCATTGCTTCTATCTTCTTTTTAGAGACATCTGACGTTTTCTTCAAAAGCTATTCAAAAATAACACCTCCTCTGTGAAGTCCTCCCTTATTTCCTCCAGTTAAAAGCCTTTACTCTTTCTACTCTCTCCTATGCCACCATCGCTACAGTAAACAACTATTATATCACACAATTTTCAATAAAATATCTATTTATATTATGTATCTCTAATTAAATATACAATTATTAAGAGCATACACATCAGAGCTTCTTCAACATTAGTCCTTGGATGTTGGATTATGTCTGATCAGTTGTAGGCACTCAGTAAACTTAACTATTTATATAATTTTCCTACTTCATTTAACTTCATAGCTTAAAGTGAAGAATATTTTCATGGACAAAAATGGGGCAAAATTATTTTCCTACTGACTTTACAGTCATAGTACAAATGGAATGAAATGTCTAATCATGATAGACATTATATAAAGTATGAACTTACAAGTGACTTCTGCCCCTGAGTGACTAACTTAAGTAAAACGTTGCTATATTACATGATAATAATAGCAAACACTTACGTAGTGCTTACCATGTGCCAAGCACTGTTCTAAACACTTATATTTTAACCCACCTAACCTTCAACTCAACTTTAAGACAGTTTCTATTATTGCCAGGTCCACTTTGTACTTTAGAAAATTGCAACACATAGAATCCAAGTCACCTGCCCAAACTAGAAGGCGGTAGAGTTGGGGCCAATCTAGCCATCCAGTCTTAGACGCTGAGCCCTTCCCTAAGATGATATTCCGTTTTCACTAGCCTAACAGGATGGAGGGGAGGTGGCTGTGTTTCCCTGCACAAATGCTAGGAAAGCCGCTAGCCTTTCATCTTATCACATTAACTGGGGCTCCTGAGATACCATCCAGTTCTATTCCAAAAACCCAGAAAATGAGGAACAGACTCTACATTTCCATCCATGGTGGAGCATACCTTTTATCAACACATAGGGGCAATTCAGATAAATATCAGAATACATAACAGTCACTTAAAAATACTCAGGAGCGAGAACAGGACTGTCAGATGCTTCCAGGTTGGGTGTGGTGTTGGCTAAATGCTGCCAGAGTCGCAAGGAGTAAAACTAGAAGAGGTGAGTCAGTGTCTCCTTGAAGGACCTAATGTGAGATGGTAGGTGCCTCCAAGAAGCATGAGTTCTGTTTGTATTTATTCAGCAAGTTAAATACAGTGGGGCCCTGACTTACGAGTGTCCCGACTAACGAGTTTTTTGAGATACCAGCTGTCTCTCGGCTGATTTTTTGCATTGAGTTGATAGATAATTTGAGTTAACGAGCTCCTTAACGAGCTCCGACTCGGAACGAATTAAACTCGTAATTCAAGGCCCCACTGTACATTATTAAGTTGTCATTTATTTTGTGGGAAAGATGTGTAACCATATAATACTAATACATAAATTTACCTTAGCTTCGAGTTGAACAGCTTCATCACAGAGTCAATGACTGGAGGGACAATGGATCTTTTCCTATCCATTTATGGTTTTTATTTTTATAACAGCTGCAAGTGGTAGAAATTTACAGGATCTCTGGGCTTCATCATCTTGAAAACTTTGCAGCAAGCAAATTTGCTTTATGTATCCCATGGAAAAGGCTCTTTGATGCATGTTCAGTGAATTTGACAATTTTAATTAATTACAAATATTGGGAGCAGATAAGGGAAGGACAGGTCACAGTTCTCAGTGGAGTGAATAGGGGATGGGATAGGGAGACATACAAGGGAGCTTTGGCCTCAGTGACTAAATTATACCCCAGCAATATTGCTATGGCTCTATCTTTATAACTTCCCTTAGAGATCATGTGGATTTAAGGGTAAAAATATCCTATGTCATACATGAGAGACATGCATCTTAGAAATCTCAAGTAATATCAGCTTGCCAGTCAAATGAATGCTACAAGGATTTCTAATTGGCACAAGAAAGCAATTTGCCCTAAAATTTTCTGCTCTGACTAGAGCCCATATGCTCAGAACTAGTCACATGCATCTTAGGCCATTCTCTGCCTTAGCAATTTTTGAGACTCTGAGTTTTCTGCTTGGATGGTGCACGATTCTCTGCTCCTTATCAACTTGGCAGCTGAGCTCAGCCGCCTCCCCCTAAAAGCAAAACCAGAGCTGCTCACGTTGCCCTCACCCCTCTCCTCCTGGGGGCTAATCAGCCACAGCTGATCAGGAGCTTCTCACAGTGACATCGGGGGCTTAGGTTGTAATCACTGATAAAGCAAAGTAATAAGAATGGAGATGGTTTTCTGCAGAGCTAACAAAAAGAGAAGGAATTTCTAAAGATGATGGTAAGCCTCTCCTGGATCAAAGCTAAATGAAGCAGTGATCAGAAGGGGATTTCAAACGTCATTGCCTGGATTCATATCACTGGCTACGCGTAAACGGAAAAAAACCATTTCCAGACTGGAAATCTAAAATATTTACATGGCTTAAGTTAATAGACAACACGTCTACGAAGGGGAAAACCTCTGGTTCTCAACCTTCTGGCCCTTTAAATACAGTTCCTCATGTTGTGACCCAACCATAAAATTATTTTCGCTGCTACTTCATAACTGTAATGTTGCTACTGTTACGAATCATAATGTAAATATCCGATATACAGGATGGTCTTAGGCGACCCCTGTGAATGGGTCGTTCGACCGCCAAAGGGGTCGCGACCCACAGGTTGAGAACCGCTGCTCTAGAAAGAGACTGCCTTTGTCATTCACAAGGAAGGAAATGAATGTCAAAAAATAGCAGTTAGGCCTTGGCCCGGTGGCTCAGTGTCATCCTGGACACTAAAAGGTTATGGGTTTGGTTCCCAGGCAGGGCACATACCTAGGTTACAGCTTTGATCCCCAGTTGGGGCAAATGCTGGAGATACCTGGTCGATGTTTCTCTCTCACATCAATGTTTCTCTCTCTCACTCTCTCTTTTCTCTCTTCCCCTCTCTCTAAAATCAATAAAAACATATCCTCGAATAAGGATTAAAAAATAGAATTTAGACATAGTACTTTTCAAAATCAAACCAAGTTTGATGTCCAAATCATGAACAGGCAATGTAGAGGTCACTTCCTGGAGCCCAAAGAGCAGGAATATTAGTACCATGTGACCTTAAATATCACTTTATTAAATATTCTGTAGTTCATGGTGGTAAAATGACTTGCCCAGGGCATTCAATTTAGGTAATGGCAGAGATGAGAGGACTCTCATTTCACAACTGCAGTCTTTGAACAACACACTTCTGTTGTTTGGTGAAATTCAAAGTCCAAAGCCAAACACAATTGTTTTAAGCAAATTATCATTTACTTTGTGATATGTGTGTAAACTGAAAAGAAGCAGTGTATGGGAATGGCCCTCTCCAGTTATCCCTGGATATTTTGCCTGGTGTCCCAGAATCACTGGGACTCACCTTTCGGATGCTTTATGATGTCTGACCCTTTCAGCGACTCTAGGACATATGTTTAATTGCATAAGGTAAGCGATAAAAACCCCAGATGTTGAAATTTATAACATTGCCCAGAGCATGTCAAATGTACATACCATTAAGGCACACAGAGTTCAGCCTTTCAACCAAAAATTGCCACAAAACAGTATATACTGTAATGATGATTTACTCAGTGGGATCTCTACATCACATAAAAATGTGTACTTTGGTCAGAAAGTGGTGCCTGCAGAACAATCCACATACACTGAGAGTAAGGCTTAGCATTGATGTGGTCTTTTATATTTTTAAAATCTCTCACAAGCATGCAGTATTTGGATTCAGTCTGAGCTCCAGAGCTGTTGCCTCATGCTCAGTATTATCTTGGAAAGAATGAAGGGAAATGATAACACACATCAGAGTTATGGGAGGTCCCAGTATCACAGCTCTTTCCAGGCCTTGGATTCCACAGGAGGTCTTTGCCTCTTCCGGACTGGGATCTTGATTAATTTATTTATTCTCTAAATACCAATTTGAACTCTGACATGTGAAGTCACTATCCTTGATGCTGTGGATTCCATGGTGAAAGTAATATAAATAAGGTCACAGACAAAAATCTTTGACATCCTGACAATTCATAGATTAGAAAGGCATGGAATAAGCCCTTTAGCACTTACATTAGATAATTTCAGATGATGAGGAGAAATCTCAGGGTAGAGAGAGATTGAAGGCGATAGGCAAGGGCAGGGATATCCTTTACATAGGGTAGTTGATGAAGGCCAATTTGAGCAGCTGATGTTTAAGTTGGGGTATGTATGACGATAAGTCAGTCATAGGAAGATTTGGGGAAGAGAATCCCCAATGGAGCTCCTAAGAAGAAAAGGAGCTAGAAAAGTTCCAGACAGAGGAAGAAGGTGGCCAGTATGGCTGGGTCAGAGAATGAGGGCATAGTAAACACTGGCTGGTTTTCAGCAGCCCTCTTCCCAATGTTCACAGAATTCCTTACCCTGTATGGTCTGGTGGGGAGCAGAATCTGCCTCCTGCTAAAGAAACTAAGAACTCAAACATCTTGCTTTTGCAGCTTCTCTATGCCAACACCAATTGGACATGCTTTGAATGTTGAGCTAGAAACATACAACAAGATGTAGAAGTGTCAAGAGTGCCAACAGGGGCCTCTGAGGTCCATGCTGGGCACATCTACAGAGCAAACTGTGGTATCATGTTCTCAGGAAAGGCAGCAGATATGTCCCACAAGCATGGACCAGGACAGTATTTTCATTAAGAGTCCCTCTGTTGTCCCTAACTTTTTCTGACTGGCTCTCCAGCATTCCCAGTAAGCACGTGAACACCTTAACAGCCTTTCAAAACCTTTATTTTCTGCTTGAATTATCCAAGTTGGTTTGGTTGCTAGCAACTAAAACTCTTTTCAGACTGACACAGAAATTGGTTCCAGGAGTGGCTGCACATTATAGAGGAGAGCTGGAATTGGTTTTATAGCCTGGTTAGAGCTGAAGGCAATACAAATCAGCTAGGATTGGGGAATCCAACCTTAGCACTTCATGGCAAGTACTGGTGAAGAAATAATGTAATTATCTCTGACAGTTACCTGAAGAGAAGTGCCATTAGAGGCAAAACTTTAGGGGACTGAGTGGACTCTGCCTGGAAGAGATGGCTGAATTCAAGGACTGTGAACGGGATGGCTGTTTTTAACAAAGTGTTGAAAAGCTGAAGAAAAAGAACTGCCGATCTGAAGTTCCTAAGTCCTCTAAACAAGTTATAGATTGATTTTCTATGACTGTGCTGAAAGAATCTTTCATTTCTTGCCACATGGAGGATGAAATATGGTTTTACTTGCTGCCCCAGAAAGGCTGAGCCGATGGACTCCATGGTTATACGCTTACTTAAATTTACAGTCTCATAAGGTCTCCCATGAGAATTTTTAGGACATTTATTAGGAAAGTGTATGATCCTGAGAATTGGAATGGTATCCTAAGGAAATCTTAAGAAAATTCAGAGTTCCCTGAATTATTCTTGCCCCCATCCTTGGTAGCACCCAAACGCTCATTAATTCCTCTTGTGAAATGAGCAGTGACCCTTCTCCTATCTGGAGTGATTTATCTATCCTTGCAAAGACTAGGAATAACATCATTTGTGGTCACTTGCAGGGGAAGGCAATTTTGTTCCTGCCCTGGTGGTAACCAGCTCTCATTGTTTCAAAACTACTGACTGGAACCAGATCCCAGCATGTGCCAGGAGCAGCGTAAATGCAGACTCCACTTTGGGAAGAGAAAGCTGACAAATCCCCTATATTTATAAATTCTAAAAAATATATTTTATTGATTTTTTACAGAGAGGAAGGGAGAGGGATAGAGAGTTAGAAACATCGATGAGAGAGAAGCATTCATCAGCTGCCTCCTGCACACTCCCTACTGGGGATGTGCCCGCAACCAAGATACATGCCCTTGACTGGAATCGAACCTGGGACCCTTTAGTCCGCAGTCTGACGCTCTATCCAGTGAGCCAAACCAGCTAGGGCAATATAAATTTTATTATTAATTTTATTTCCACAAAAATATGTGGAATGTGTGTGAAAATCAATTCAAGCAAAGAGGGTTAAAGTATTATCTTGGTCAGGCAGAATTTACCAATAGAGACTCATTGATCAGGGATTCCTGACTAGTTGTGCTAACTGGAATAGACAGAGCAGATTCTACATTTTTTTGCATGATTAGTTGAGTGAATCCTGGATGTAACAGTAACCATGTGTCTGAAGGGCTCCCCCATAAATAAACTAGATTTCCCTGCCCAGCTGATGAATATTCCTAGAAAGGAAACACAGGGTAAAGTTGGAGGCAAGTATATCACCTGTTTCAATAGGTGGAGAACTGATAGAGACCCCTAGGAAAACACAGCAGTAGGCCCATTAGTCAGGGATGCTTGCTAATACTGAGCCCCAGACTTGGGGGACTTATTCATATAATTACAGGAGTGCTGGATCAGGAGAGACCTCCACAGACTTCCCCCCATTCATACTTCCTTCCTGGGCCAGGAATTAATAATTTAAAATCACAACTCTACTATTTTTTACTTTAGAATTTTTACTATGGTTCACAATCCAGCCACATAAACTAACTTAAAAATAGCAAATACTTTTTCTCATTCCTAATGCTTAAAACGCTGATAAAAATCTTTTCTTTCCCTACCACAGAACTCTTGCTTAACCACTGACATCCCAATAACAGGGTGGTGAGGTCAATCTGCCTGGTTTCAAACAACACGATGCCTTAAAAAAATCAAGAGCCATAATTAAACTTACTAAAATTTTGCCTACTTTTTATTATTAGCATTTATCAGCAATTCTAAGCAATGTCAGTAATAAAATATTCCTTCTGATAAAATATGTTGCTAGTCTAAGTTCAAGGCAATTGCTACCTTTGTTTTAATAATATAAATGCTTTGTATTTGCATAGTCTTATTTGTTCTGTAATAAACATTGTATTTTACCTGGAAGGTAATCTGAGCACCCACATGTAAATAATCAGCCCCTGATATAGACAGACTTACATAGATTTGTTTCTAAAGCAAGTATGTAAATACTTGGAATTATTCAAGTTTGTATCAGGTGCAATTTGTACCCCAGATACCCCTTTGGTATTATACATTCCTGCACTTAAAACCACAGATTCAGATAAACATGATGGCACAGTGATCACAAAGGCAAAGAGACTAACTTCATTTTCTCTGACTTTGTATGTGCAAATACTTAAGTTTTCATTTGTGTTTGATGTTTGCAAGGATTAAATGGAGTGCCAACTGGGGGATGTCATATTTTTATTAGTAAGTCTAAACTTTAGTTCATCCATGAACTATTTTTCTGAATTAAAATATTTTCAAAATGAAAAATTATCCTTCCCTTTGATGTATTAAATGTATTTTACAAGTAAAGGATAAACAAAAATACTTATTGTACTGATTATTAGATGGTTATTATAGAAAATGATTCTGTCATGTAGAGAACTGAGTGTTAATAAAATATTCACTCTGGATACCGAATACCTATTTGCTCTAAATATGTCTCCTTAAAGAAAACTAAGGTAATAAACTGAGACAGTCTTCCTCTGGGGTCCTGACACTGAAGAAGGAGTTCAAGCCTGCTAATGAACCATGTGGCCCCATTAATTTTATTTATTTATTTATTTATTTATTTATTTATTTATTTATTTTAACAAAGCCTTTAAGACTGCCCCTCCTCTATCCCTTCCTTGACTTAGACCACCTGCCTTTTGGCTCTGATCTGTGGCCTGAGCTTTGAAGACACACAAGGGCCTTTCCTTAAATCTGTTCTTGTACAGAAATAGGCACTTATGTGTGGAGGACAAAGTATATTCAGCTCCTGAGATCGAAGTACCTGTAGCTGATTTAAAGCCTCTGACCCAAATGATGGCAGTTTAAAGCCAGCTTCAGAATTTTAACTAGCTGCCTGGCTCAATGTAAGTGTGTGTACACCCTCATCAAGGTAGGGGCCCACACCCAAAGCATACAGCACAATATCACAGAACCGGGCTCCAAAAAATCTCTGCTGCATCCTTATTTCGTGAACCCAAATTCCAATTCTTTAAAAATGTCTTAGTGAAGATAATATGCAAGCAATCTTTTGGAATATAATAGGAGAAATTATCCATATATCCACAGAGAAAAAATTATAGGATGGCTTTATCCCCCACACACCTGAGATCAGTCTGTGGCCCTTGAAAGGATCAGAGATGGAACCATTCCAAGTCTCTGAGGGATACTTGTGGAAAGTGAGGATAGTGAGACAACTCTTTGGGAAGAACTTCATGACTGCATTTGGAAGTTCTTGGCTTCTGAGGTAAAATGAGTTTTCTGAGCCCTGGCCAGGTAGCTCAGTTGATTGGAGCACTGTCCCAAAAACCAAGGTTGTGGTTTCAATCTTCTGTCAGAATCAAACAATGAATGAAATGCATAAATAAGTGGAACAACAAATTAACATATCTCTCTCTCTCTCTCTCTCTCTCTCTCTCTCTCTCTCTCTCTCTCTCCATCAGTAAATAAAAATTTTAAAAATTAGTTATCTGAATTTCCAAAGATCCAAAAACTGGCACTGAACTGGCAGAGGTAAGGGGTGTGTGGTGACCAGGACAGACAGCAGCCTGGGAACTTCCCCACCTGTACTGCATGCTCAGGGGGTCCATGAGGTTTTTCTACAAGATTCGTGTAATGAGAAAATTAGGAGTTGGCAAACAAAATAGCTTTGTTTAAGAGACCTCATTGAAGTCACAACTTCTCACTTAATTTTGAGACATGAGTCAGTTCACAAGCTCAGAACAAAAGAAGAAGGTGCTGGCAACCTTTAGCACAGGCTCTGTAAATTCATGAGGAACACCCAGGATAAGCACATAGTGGAATAAGGGAAAATCCTGTCAGAACTGTCAGTGTGTCTCTGAACTAACATTCATTCCTGGGGATCCAGGCTGCTACTATGATCTACCAGGGGTGGGCAAACTTTTTGACTCGAGGGCCACAATGGGTTCTTAAACTGGACCGGAGGGCCGGAACAAAAGCATGGATGGAGTGTTTGTGTGAACTAATATAAATTCAAAGTAAACATCATTACATAAAAGGGTACGGTCTTTTTTTTTTTTTTAGTTTTATTCATTTCAAATGGGCCGGATCCGGCCCGCGGGCCGTAGTTTGCCCACGGCTGATATGCACTAATGTGAGACTCAAGGGGGTCGTTAGATTAAAAGAAAGTATGGGTTAAAGTCAAGTTCACAATAAGGTGAGGGGTATCTCAAACCCTTCCCATAGGAATTTCCCTAGTTTCCATGTGTAGAATTGGGAGCACTACCTGCAGCAATGGCTTTTTGATCTCTTCAGCATAGAGTTCTGATAGGAAGAGACAAATACTGGTACATCCAAAGCAATACCTGATGCTACAGAAAAGGAGGAGGGCAGTGTCCTCACCTACATCTTGATAGAGGCAGGGTGGCTAAAACCATTACCACCCATTTGACTTTAGCTTGATTGGTGCATATGATAGATTGAGATCAGCATAGAGTTATGGTCCATTATTCCAATCCCAGGTGCTTTTCCAGGTATGTCTCTTTATTCTGATAAATCAAGAAAAAGCTCTGGAATTCAGTGTGCATTACTCTTGTCAGTTGAGGTCAGGCTTTGCTGCCAAAGGAGTTACCAAACTTAATCTGCAGATAATTTTTAAAATGTCAGGATTGCAGATAAAAATCTCTTCTCCAATTTAGCCAGTTATCTGTTTATCTCTTCTCATTCTTATTCAAATACATTGCCTCCTGCCTATGATATTATTTCCCAGCATTGAATTATAAATCCATTTCCCTTCTAACTCAATGCACTACCCTCCAACTCTCATGAATTCTTGTCAAGTATCTCCCATGAACACTGGTTCCATATACCTGATGGAATTCCATTTAACTCCACTATAGACAGGCCAACATCATTATATTCAAGTTAAACTTGTATCCTTCCACTTCAAACCTTTCTTATCTCAGTAAACTGCACCCAGTCACACTGGAACAATCCCTTGAGCCAGAATTTAGAGAGGCATGGCTTCCAGATCAGGATCAGGAAGCCTGGGGTTCCCACGTCTGCTTTGCTTCTAATTTTAGGCATAAGATCTGTGCAAGTCACTTAACCTTCTTCAAACTAAACTGTATCACCTATAAAATGGGATATTTTAAAATGGAAGAACTAGGTTTCAGACCTTGATCTACCATTTATGATGTAACTTTGATCATTTTGTCATCTGTAAAATGATAATAGGTTTATAAGGCTGTTTGGGGAAATCAAAGGAGAGAAAGATGATTGCATTTTGGGAAATCGACAGCATTATACAAATGCTTGCTATTATGATTATTATCTCTAAGTTCTTCCAAAGCTCTAAAAGTCAGGTTCTCTGGGTGTGGAAATAAATGATTTCAGTTACCAATCAGAGCCAGACTATCCTCTCTGAGTACAACAAATGACCAGCTATCTTACAAAAATCAGGAAGTAGGACACTGTCTGCTCTCTCTTTTTATTTATTAAATATGTATTTATTGTTAAAGTTAAATGAGTTGTATAAATTTAAAGAGTACAACATGTTTTAATATCCTAATATATAAAAAACCCTGGGTCCATCACATCCACAACGACTGTAGACTTGACCTAACGACCAGGTAGCGCATGCAGCAGGCTCTGGTGGGTGGAGACTTGTGGCAGCAGAGACAGGGACGGCAGAGGCGGGGCAGCACTCACACTCACTCAGGACCGCACACATGCACAGACATACACAGCACCCACCAGCTCACAGCCTTTTCTCCCTTTCTTCCCTCCCTCCCAGCTCACTCTCAGAGCCTCCCTCAGAATGAGGAAACAAAACAGACTGGGCCTGAAGAGGCCTGGATGGCAGGGAGGGCCAGCAGAGTGTGGAGCAGCCCCCACTGGCCCCACCCCTCCCAGCTGGAAAAGAGGAAGAGGGAGGCAGGGAGGCCTAGAGGACTGCTGAGAAAAACAAAGAGAGCCAGAGACTGGGCAAGATCAGGCTGGCAGGGGAGGACAGTTGGGGGCAAGATCAGGCCTGCAGGGGAGGGCAGTTAGAGATGATCAGACAGGCGGAGGCAGTTGGGGGTAAGATCAGGACTGGCAGGGTAGAGCAGTTGGGGGCGATCAGGCAGGCAGGCAGAGGCACTTAGGGGTGATCAGGCAGGCAGGCAGAGTCTGTCAGGGCCAGCCTGACAGGGTTGAGCCGGGCTGAGGCAGGGAGGTGGGAATTGAGAAAAGAAAGAAAGACAGGAAAGCGGGGTCGGGAGGACCCCAGTTCTCTTGATGAACTGAAGCAACTTTATTAGCCACACAATACTATTTATACACAACACACTGAATAGGAGGTCTGTCAAGAGGAATGTATTCTTTGTTCCTCTTAATCTCTAAGGGAAGGACACAGCAGAAGGACAAGTTCGCAGTACAGCATATCTCAGTAAATAGTTACAGACTTCTTGGTAAGCTATGAAAGGCTCTACAAATGTTGCTCTTATTCTACTGATAAACGCCATCCAAACAAGTCTGGGAAAACTGTGTGGGTAAGGGTCCCAGCTTTGCTAGCCCCTTCAGGTGCAAGGACCTTGCCAGCTTACATCTGGCCCCCAACAGGCACTTAGGGGCAATCAGGCAGGCAGGCAGGCAGGTGAGTGGTTGGGAGCCAGCAGTCCCTGATTGTGAGACGGATGTGAGAGGGATGTCCCAGAGGATCAGGCCTAAACCGGCAGTCGGACATCCCCCAAAAGGGCCCCGATTGGAGAGAGTGCCGGCTGGGCTGAGGAAACCCCCGCCCCGTGCACGAGTTTCATGCATCAGGCTACTAGTACATATATAAAAAGTTTTTATATATGTATATTAAAACATGTATTTTATGTCTTAATATACATAAACATCATATTTTAATGTACATACACATAAATTTGTTTGTTTAAAAATTAAATTAAAATTTATAAATTTACTGTTTTAATATACATATACACAGAAAAGTAAATGTGTGAGGAAATGGATATGTTAATTAGCTCATGTACATTATCCATTTCCTCACACATTTACCTTTTGTGTGTGTGGTAAGCACACCTAAAATCAACTTTTTTAGCAAATTTCCAGTACACAATACAGTTTTATTAACTACAGTTATCACACTATACATTAGACCTCAAGAATTACTCATCTTATATGACTACAGCATCTGTTCTCCATGAAAAACTTCATGAAGAGGTAAGGAGTCATAACTGACAACTCAGAGGTGATGGCCATTTAGGACAAAAGGAAAGACTCCTTCGGTCTGGACTTTTTTCAGCCCCCACAGTGAACTATTGTTTGGACCCACTTTAATTTGGCACCAGCTCCCTGGGAAATGATCAGAGATATTTTGAGAGTTAAATGTGAAAGGAGAGAGCTTTCTGGGCAGAATAAGCCCCTTCATCTATCTCCTTCCTACTCTTAAAGCTTTCAAAGACTGCAGAGATTCCCTTTTTTTTTTATTTCCTTAAAGTCTTTCTTTTTATCTCCCGCACATCTAACTCTTATCTCATTATAATTTCACTTATTTCTATAAAAGAAAGCTGACAGCTACAGAACATTTGAGGGAGAGTGGTAGGAGGGTGGGCATGTGGGGGAGTGAGGAAGCAGGCAGAAAGAAAAAGAGAGAAAAGTGGTGTGCGTAGGGCTGGGTCCTTAGCAAATGCCTTTGGGTGCCACTCAGAAAGGCCTGCATCTCAGATATATGGCAACACAGTCCCTTGGCATTATTTCCAGAAGGCACCGAGAGCATTAAAAGAAAATGGTATGAAGTCATTGCAGCTTAAATAGCAGAGAAGTAGCCTAATTTTTGCCTAAATCAATTAAATACTTAGTTCTTTTACAGAGATCCTGAACAATGTGTTGGGCATCTATATCTCTGTCTGTGTTCATTGGTATCCAGGATGTATGTTCTTGTTAGAGGCAACAAGGTCTTAGTAGTTCATTTTTTCTTTTATTTCTTTTTCTTAAAAAAAAAAACAAAAACACAAAAAGAACACCTTTATTGTTGAGAATATTACAAATGTCCCCTTTTTTTTCCTCCATTGCCCCCCTCTACCCAGTTCCCACCCCACCCCAGGTCTTCACTACCCTATTGTTTGTGTTCATGGATAATGCATATATGCATACAAGTTCTTTGGTTAATCGCTTCCCACCCCTCCCCCATTTCCAAAACTGAATGGACTGCATGTCTGTGTCTCACCTAACGTCAATTCCTAAATTGAAATCCTAACCCCCAAAGAGATGGTATATGGGGGTGGGGCCTTTGGGAGGTGATTAAGTCATGAAAGTGAAACCCTCATGAATGAGATTAGTATCTAATCTAATAAAAGAGAAACATGGTAATTAGCGTACGGCCGCTACCCTTCCCATTGGCTAATCAGGGCGATATGCAAATTAACTGCCAGCCAAGATGGCGGCCGGCAGCCAGGCAGCTTGAAGCGAACATGAGGCTTGCTTGCTTCAGTGACGGAGGACTCCAACGTCCCGCCTGCCTTGCCGGCCTCTGAGCTTGCAGTTTGAAACATTGTAACAAATATAGAAGCTAAACAAAACCCCATAAACCAGCTTTTAGCTGGCGGGATCTCAGAACTGGAGATGATACAGTGTTTCGATTATAGAACCAAAGCAAACCAGATACCTGCTTTCAGCAGCAGAGGCCTCAGACCTGGAACCAGAGCTAAAGCTGGCCCAGAATTTAAAAATAAAGAAAAAAAGAAGCGGTTGGGAGCTTCAGTCACTCGCCAGCCTGAAAACAGCCCTCAGTCCCTCACCCAGACTGGCCAGGCAACCCAGTGGGGACCCCCACCCTGAAGGGTGTGTGACCAGCTGCAAACAGCCATCATCCCCTCACCCAGGCTGGCCAGGCACCCCAGTGGGGACCCCCACCCTGATCCAGGACACCCTTCAGGGCAAACCAGCCAGTCCCCACCCGTGCACCAGGCCTATATCCTATATAGTAAAAGGGTAATATGCCTCCCAGCACCGGGATCAGCATGACAGGAGGCAGCACCCAAACCCCCTGATCGCCCTGCGGCTCTGTGTGTGACAGGGAGCGGGGCCACAACCTCCCTATCCGCCCTGTTCTGTTCGTGACAGGGGAAGGCGCCCCAACCCCCGATCAGCTCTGCTCTGTGCCTGATAGGGGGGAGCTCCCCAACCCCCTGATTGGCCCTGCTCTGTGTGTGACAGGGTGCGGCGCCCCAACACCTCCGCCCCCACGGGCCCTGCTCTGTGTGTGACGGGGTAGAGCCATAACCTCCCCATCGGCCCTGCCCTGAGTATGAGAGTGGCGGCACCCCAACCCCCTGATCAGCCCTGCTCTGTGGGTGATAGATGGCGGCGCCCCCCCCATGGGCCCTGCTCTGTGTGTGATGGGGTAGAGCCATAACCTCCCCATTGGCCCTGCCCTGAGTGTGACTGTGGCAGCGCCCCAACCCCCTGATCGGCCCTGCTCTTTGGGTGATAGAGGGTGGCGCCCCAACCCCCTGATCCGCCCTGATCTGTGTGTGACAGGGGGCGGTGCCCCAACTCCCCTATCGGCCCTACTCTGTGAGTGACAAGGGGGAGCTCCTCAACCCCCTGATGGGCCCTGCTCTGTACATGACAGGGGGTAGTTCCCCAATGCCCCTGATGGGCCCTGCGCTGTGTGTGACAGGGGGGAGTTCCCCAACCTCCTAATCGACCCTGCTCTGTGTGCGACAGGGTACGGAGCCCCAACCCCCCTGATGGGCCCTGCTCTGTGCGTGACAGGGGGCAGTGCCCCAACCCCCTGATTGGCCCTGCTCTGTGCGTGACAGGGGGTGGCGCCGCAACCTCCCCATTGACCCTGCCTTGAGTGTGACAGTGGGCGGTGCCCCAACCCCCCAATCGGCCCTACCCTGAGCGTGACTGAGGGTGGCGTCGCAACCTCCCAATCCACCCTGCTCTGTGCATGACACGGGGCGGCGCCCCAACTCCCCAATCATGCCCTGCTCTGAGCCCAACCAGGGGCTGCACCTAGGGATTGGGCCTGCCCTCTGCCACCTGGGAGCAGGCCTAAGCCAGCAGGTCATTATCTCCCGAGGGGTCCCAGACTGCGAGAGGGCACAGGCCGGGCTGAGGAACCCCCCTTCCCCCCGAGTGCACAAATTTTTGTGCACCGGGCCTCTAGTCCTTATATGAAAAGGCCAGAAAGCTAGCTTGCTTTTTTTACATATTGTTTGGATACAATGAGAAGTCAGCAGTCTGCAACCAGAGAGAGCTCTCATTTGAATCCCACCATGATGGTACCTGGATCTCAAAATTCTAGCTTCCAGAACTGTGAGAAATACATTTTTGCTGATTATAAGCCACCCAGTCTACTGGTATGGTACATTGTGATAGTAGCCTAAACTGACTATGTCCAAAGGATACACATTTCTACTGCTAATTTACTCCTAATAATGAAGAGTTTTTAGTATGGCAGTCTCCTTAAACCATCTGAGAAAACTAGTGTCTTTCAATAGAAATAGAGAACAAAGGGTAAGAGAAAAGATTTTCATTCCTGATAATACATTTCACTGTTTCAACAAGCATATCATTTTCATATTTTCCATGGTCCCTCCTACTATTTGGACTCTATATATACAGAATTGATTGTATATATATCTTTTTTGCAGTCTTAGTAGATTGTAAATTAAAGCCAACCTTATTGACATTAAGTATAAAGCACAACTTTGAAAGAAAAAACAAACAAACAACGAACTATTGCGCCCTGGCTGGTGTGGCTAAATTGGTTGGAACATCGTCAGGTGCGCCAAAAGGTTGCAAGTTCGATTCCTGATCATTGCACATACCTAGGGAATGGGGTCCACCCAGTCAAGGTGGGTATGGAAGGCAGCGTATCTGTGCTTCTCACATTGATGTTTCTCTCCCTTCCTCTATCTCTCTCCCTTTGTCTCTCTAAAATCAATAAACATATCCTTGGATGGGAATTAAAAATAAAATACAATAAAAAATGTTTAAAATTGTTGTTTACTGATTTGTCAAATATTTGAGGACTGGATTAAAAGTACAATCTAGATCAGTGATGGCGAACCTTTTGAGCTCGGCTTGTCAGCATTTTGAAAAACCCTAACTTAACTCTGGTGCCGTGTCACATATAGAAATTTTTTGATATTTGCAACCATAGTAAAAGAAAGATTTATATTTTTGATATTTATTTTATATATTTAAATGCCATTTAACAAAGAAAAATCAACCAAAAAAATGAGTTCGCGTGTCACCTCTGACACACGTGTCATAGGTTCGCCATCACTGAAGATAATGTCCTTTGTGTTACTATTACTAATGCAGCATACAAGTTTTCTCTGCCTTTACAATTAAAATAGAAAGAAACATATTTATGTACATTTGTGGATAAAAGCATTTACCTACAATTGATGGTTTCTCACTAATATTTCACTATTATTTAGCATCCATAAAGTAATACAAAGATAAATTCTTTTGAATGAATAATATATTTTCTTTCTTAGCTTTCATTTCTTTAGAGTTGCTACTGATCTCTCTTTTTTAAAAATATTTTTATTGATTTCAGAGAGGAAGGGAGAGGGTGAGAGAGATAGAAACATCAATGATGAGAGAGAATCATTGATTGGCTGCCTCCTGCATGCCCCTTACTGGGGATTGAGCCAACAACCTAGGCATGTGCCCTGACTGGGAATCAAATTGTGACCTCCTGGTTCATAGGTCGATGCTCAATCACTGGGCAACACTGGCCAAGCTTTTTTTTTTTTAATTGGGAAGAAGATGGGGTTTGACAGCTACAACAGGAAGCTGGCAGAGGCCCTTGGGAGTGGGAATAACTATGATGACACAAATGATGACTCTTCCACCTCCAATAGATTTAATGGGGATAATTTAATCCTTCATACATTTTTTATTGACATTATTTTCAAAAGGAAAAGTCTGTGAAGGTTCATGGTTTTAACATTTGAAATTACTCCCACCATCAACTTGTCTTTGTGAGTCTTATCTGTACTTCTATCTCTTCAGTTCTTTTAAGAATCATAATTGGTGTTATTATTGTTGCTATGAGAATAATTAGCCATATATTTTTGCCTCTCTAAATTGGGAATAGAGAATGTTCAAGCAGTGATGACTGAACAGCTAAACCAGCCCACTTTTAAACTGAAAAGGGCTCTGTCAATTGGATTCAGGTGCAATGACTCCGAATCTTTTGCCGTTTTTACTTAACTAGTGGCCCAGTCCACAAAATTCATGCACATTAAAAGGGAATTAATTAGAGGAAATATTTTAATATTGCTATTTGCCCTTTCTCTATAATAGAAATGTTAGAGATGAAAAAAAAATTAGTAAAATGTATATGAAAATCTTCCTCCTATCAGAGTCTGGGGCATGCTGCAGGACCCAGAGTCAAGTCCTCGCCCACTCACATGCACCTCGAAATCATGTGAGACCCAGACCCGGCCTGCCCCACCCCCGTCAAGCCCCACAGGGGCGGGGGGTGCAGCCTGAGGTCCCCCAGACTGGACCAGGGTGGGGGGTCATGCTTTGAGGTTCTCCGTCAAGCCCAGCTGGGTGGGGTCATGGCCTGAGGTCCCTTGGCCCAGTGCCAGCGTGGAGGACGTGGCCTGAGGTCCCCCAGTCCGGCACTGGGGTGGGGGGGCATGGCCTGAAGGGTTCTCATTAATGGAACCCCGCCTCCACTGTGGGCACAGCCATCTTGTGTTACGGCAAACCCTTCCGCCTCTGCTGTGGGCGCAGCCATCTTGTGATGGTGTGAGGGTTAATTTGCATATTACCTCTTTATTATATAGGATAAGGCAGAGAGAAGAAATAAAGCAGCTCACTTTTCCACATGAGGTACTCAAGGAGATCTCCTTAATGATCTAATTGCCTGTTATGACCAATAAATAAAAAGAAGTGAGAGATTAGTATACTGAGAAACAGTTTTTCTCTTATTGACTTATTCCATTGCCTTGGAAAATGACTTCAGTGTTTGAAAGACTCAGACAAGAAAGCCATAATCATGATAGCAGACAAATATTTGCATTACCATTTTCCCTTTTCTATTAGAATGTTTTAATATTTGAATGAAATGGGATTTTTGTTCTAAGTATAGATAAGTTGAGGAAGCTCTGAAATACCTAGAGGGATAGCACATTCATTTACATAATAATAGGGTTATATTTTATGTTTACTTTGATAATCTAATGTAGTCAATTTTACATTTTCCAACATTTAGATAGCTGTTTTATCTGAATCCAAAAATGATTCAGGGACATTGAGAAACTAATCAAACAATGAAGAAAATATAAAGAGGAAATTAGAATTTATCTGAAATTCTTCTTCCTAGAGATTACTGAAATTTTCACTGTGGTTAATAGCCTTCATACATGAGGTCATACTATACATGACTTATAAATTGTTTTGCTTTCAATAGTGAATGGCAGTTAATAGATACTGGATAGTTACTAAAAATAATATTAATTCCATAATTATAATATGCCATTATTTATTTAGCCAATCTTCTGTTGATGGATATTTGTTATGAGCCATCCGTGACACTTTTTGGGGAGTTTATCTGATTATCCTCTCAAGGTATGACCACAGCTGTTTAGAGCTAGATAAGAGCTTATAGAAGATCTAATCCAGCCAGCATTCAAGGATTTAAAATATTTGCTTAAGATTATAAACATAATTAGTGACAGAACTCAAATGATCTAATTACTGAATTCATAAGGTGAGCATAATATCGTTACAAGTACTATGGTGAACAAAAATGTAAGTTTCAAGGCAATCCCCTACCTCCAAATTGCCATTTGGAACTTATTGAAGCTTTAGCAAATAAACTGTGAGCCATGTAAAAGGTGCTTGATAATTATGTGGTTACTAAATTAGAAAATCTCACTTGATACCAGAACATTTATAACAGTGTGCTATTTATTCTGCTCAGACTTTGTGTCCAATCAACTTGCATCCTGCTATCAGTTTAAGAATAGAAGCTTTTTAAATTATGACCTGATATAATTTTCTATCTTTGTAACTAATGCTGAGCCTAGACACAAAATTAGCACTCCCTGCTGATAGAAAATGAGTAAATAAAGAGTTCAGATACAATTCTAGAGAAAATTAGCTGTCATTTTTATTGAATAGATTGTTAGTGAATTAAAAGCAGGTTGCCTTTATCCCTGGCCAGTGTGGCTCAGTGGTTGAGTGTCAAACCATGAACTAGGAGGTCACAGTTTGATTACCTGTCAGAGCACAAGCCCGGATTGTGGGCTTGATCCCCAGTAGGGGACGTGCAGGAGGCAGCCCATCCATGATTCTCTCTCATCACTGGAGTATCTATCTCTCTCTCCCTCCACTTAACATCAATAAAACATATTTAAAAATATTAAAAAAGAAACAGGTTGCCTTTAGAGGTTATAATGATTTTGATGATTTACAAGATAAAATGAAAGCGATCTTGGACTTGAATATGGCTGTAGGATTGATGAGGAAAGGCTCTCTAAAAGAGATAATGTGAGAACAAACAGAAGGACCAAAGCATTGGGTATGCCAGGTTCACCTGAGAGTAAAGGGGAAGAAAGAGTTTGAAACAATAATATAGTGATGATTCTGGGGAATAAGAGCCTTTTTTTCTTATAAATGATTAAAGCTAAACAGGGGAAGTACTTAGAGTAAAAGTAGGTGATTTTATTTTAGATTTGTGGAATATGAGTCCATGCTTTCCTTATAAATCTAATTCAAAATATTCATTGGCCAAACAATCCCCTGACTTGGGCCGATGAAGGTAGGATGTCATGAGACTGTTTGGCAAGTATATAGGTGAAGCCATGATATCTACTGCAATTCTGAAAATTATTTAGTAACCATCAAAAATAGAAAGAAATATTGGATATTCATGTAAATAAACACATATTTAGGTTATTGGCTTTTTAATAAATATTATCAATATATCTGCTTAAAGTTTATGACATTTTACTAATGATATGATTAAACATTTACTATTACATAAATATGTTTAGAACTGTATCTAGCATGCCGTAAGTACTCACTATAGTGTAGATATTTAAAAATTTATTTAAAATGTTTATTTTGTACCTACTCTAGATCAAGTGAGCACTAACAAAAAGTGCCCAATATGTTGCATCTATTTGTGAATTAAATGTTCTCCTTTAAAAAAACTTCTTCCTTCCCTTTTTCCTTATTGCCATTCATCCCTTTGACTTGGATTTAACATTGACTTGAACTCCAAGCAAGAAATCACTATCCAGGTTCAGGACCTTTGCATCTTCTCTGTCTGGCTATGGGGCTCTTCCCGAGACATCTTCAGAACTCCCTCCTTCCCATTCTTCAAGTCTCTGCTTATTTTGTTTATGACCCCACCTCCTTCCTACCTACAACATGGAATTTGTCTATTTCAATCAATATTGTTTGCCTGGAACCCAACACCCAGCAGTAAGGAGACACTCAATAATTATCTGTTGAATGAATGAATAAAAGAAAAGAAAAAGGACAGCCATCTATTAAATGTGGTGTGATAGGCAGTATTCTAAGCACTTTGTATACCTGTTTTATCAATACTCATAATAACCCTATGATAAAGGCTGCATTGTTGCCACTATATAATTTAAAGAAATGACAGTTACAGCTACAAAAAGCATGGGTAGAGTAGTTTCTTTCTCTGGTCAGGAAGCAGGAATGAATTCTCATAGAGACTGAGTTCTTTAAAACAATCCAAATACTGAGAATTCTCTGTAATTGGTGTACCAGTAGGTTTGATTTCAATGCAAAGTGATCCTTGTCACAGTCCCTTGGGATGTTTTGTGCTGGAGCCTACGCGGGCTCCCTAATGTGATTTGGCTTGAATTATGTACTTATTAGTCAATTGGAACTTTTACATTTCATCTGGTGTTTTGCCATATAAATAACCCTGTCTTTATTGGACACAAGATTATGTACTAGCCTGACTGCCCTTTTAAATTAAACATTACAAAATCAATGCGGTATCATTAAAGGTACACTGTCTGAATAAACAAAAACATCCTAAGCACAATCTTTTCATGTTTGTTTGGGGGTTTTTGTTGTTGTTGTTTTTTTCTTTTCTAGGTGGAGGTTGAGACCAGGACTAGATGCTTGCAGCTATCAGGTCACATAGGCTGTGATTCTATTTCTCTCCACACTGTTTTGACATAGTGATGAATCACCCCAGAATGGCAAATAGTGGGTTTGACATGAATATCCCATCTTTCCCTATAACTATAAAAGCATTCATAAAAATATGTCAATAGTAACCAAAGTCAGGAAGTTAAGCAAAGTTGTGTGGGGAAAAGAAGGAAAAACAAAACACTCCATATATAGTTCACAACTGGAAGGAAGATAAATTACAGACATTGCATGCTTCTGTAAATTATAAGCACCCTGAATGGGAGTCTCTTTGTCCATATAGAAGTTTCTTTTCTAATGAAGAAGTGACAGAGGGCAGCTGTTCCTCTATAGGGTTTGGCTATTTAAAATTATATGTGTTTGGTAAAAGGAAAATCTTTGGTTAAATCAGTTTTCTATACAAATCTATTCTAATGAAAAAGGCTCTTTTGGGTATATTGTGTCATCCAAAAGCTCCGTGGGATTCTTTGCCTGGTTAAAAAAACAGTGGATGAGCAGTCAATGGCAAAATTGAGATGATGATCTAATCTTGCTATATGTCCTTGCACGTTACATTTATATACATGCATGTTTATAGATATGTGTTTATATGTATACGCAGTTATATACATGTGTATACAGGTATACATATACATGTATGTACAAATGGGAAAGCTATATTTAGTAATTCTTGATTATAAAATCAAAATACCATTTTACACCGAAATACAATTATTTCTCCCAATTCTGGGACATAGTATATAATCACTATCCAGGATTATGAGCAAGATGAGGAAAGAGATCATGATATGAAAAATATAAATGAGGGAAATAAAGTAACAGAAGCTTTTGAAGTAGTAAAGCCACTAGAAGAGGACAGAGAATGAATAGATTTGACTTTGTTTTGATATAATATACAAGTAATTACTAACATCAACAAAGAAACTACAACCAATGATAGCTAAAACACATTATGAATGAGTGTTTTTTGTAAAAAAAAAAAAAAAAAAAAAAAAAAAAGGTGTGCACCAAGAGATAAAAGTTGTGCAAAGTTTGAGCAGATACATACCTGTATGTGAACAAGCTTACCAGATAGCAGCTGGGTAGAGAATTCAGGACTGAAGTATCAGAATTAGTGGCGTTATAGCCAAGAGCTAGAAGTATCAGGTGTTTTCATGTTCTATAATTTGTAGAACATTACTGTGATATTTTTCGTCATTGCAGAAATAATTGAAACTATGTATTTCAAATATGTGGCTAAAAATACCGTGAACCATCAGCTAAAAAAAAATGAGTTCTTCCCCTTGAAATTCTGCTTACAACTGGGCAAACTATGTAATTTCTGGGTTAGCTTTCTTGGGTTCTAAATGAAGGTAATCTCTAAAGATGTTGACCCAGTAATTCTATTTCTGTGCACTTGGTTTAGATGAAATGTTGACCCAGTAATTCTATTTCTGTGCACTTGGTTTAGATGAAATGCAAAGCCTGAGAAATATTATATGGGGGAGAAAAATGAATGAAGGAACTTTAGAAGAAAGAAAGTGCAAATATTGCAGGAAAAATAATTTAGTGAATGTGGCTTTAAGGATGAATAATCAGATTAAGTATTTCCTGGATCTAATCATATTCATCTCAGTCCCACACTCTGAATGTTCCAAAAAGAGATTAATAACTGAATTGGTACCACTCCCCAGAAAGATTTTTGGAATTTGTGGAGACTTTCTTTATTGTCCTAATGTTGGTCGTCAATGCTAATTACATTGCCAGGCCATGCAGAAACATTAAATGTTTTAAAATACATGGTTATCTGTATATTTTCAACAATAAAGATACATTTAAAATATAAAAAATAAAAATACATGTTTTCCCACATCACACAAGAACTTGTAATGTCTTCCTAGATATTTATTTAGATGCAAAGCTCATTTATAATTGGGACTATCACTCCATTTACATGCAAATACTATATTATTGTATGCTTTTCATTTAAACTAAATTTTACAAAAATGCAACTAACATGTAAACTGGGGAAAAATATATTTCCAGAAAAGTATGCCAGCTATGACAATTACATTCATGACACTTAAATAACCAAAATAATGTACCTCTATTTGCCTGTGTGAAGCTACAATATTTCTGGTTATTCTTCATATATACACAAGCAACCTGAATACTTCCCTGTGTTTTCTACAGTAGTCTGCCTAAGGATTTGCATGTGGAGACACATATTATTTTACTAGAGGCTCTGTACACAAAATTCATGCATGGGGGGGGGGTGGTGAGGGCAGTCCTTCAACCTGCTTGCACCCTCTCACAATCCAGGACAGCTGGCTCCTAGTTGCTTGCCTGCCGGCCTGCCTCATTGCCCCTAACCACTCTGCTTGCCTGCCTCATTGCCCCTAACCACCTCTGCCTGCCTGCCTCATTGCCCCTAACCACTCTGCTTGCCTGCCTTATTGCCCCTAACCACTCTGCCTGCCTGATCGCCCCAACTACTCACCTGCCTGCCTGATCGCCCCTAACTGCCTCTGCCTGCCTGCCTGATCACCCCTAACCACTCGCCTGCCTGCCTCATTGCCTCTAACCCCTCTGCCTGTCTGCCTGATCGTCCCTCATATTACACTTTTATTATTATAGATAGCTATCTTGCTCTAAACTGTAAGGACCTGCTTGTCATAGAGATAGAAAAGTTTTAATTTTTACTCTTGATTATGGCAATTAACTAGCACAGATGGCCACCAAAAAAGTGACTTACCAAAGGGTGTATAGCAAATGGTGCTGTTAAGTCCTCTTCCATGAAAACGTGCATGGTGTGCATTGTATCTGCCTGGCTACATAAAAGAGTGAAGTTTCTGTCTGTCTTTGCAATCATATGAGTGAATTGTGTGAGAACCCAGCCCAGTCTGGTTTGGTGCTCACAGAATAATAGAGCTCTTTTTTTTTTTTTCTTTGCTCCATTGGTGGAGATTTCCTAGAAGTTGCAGGATATCTTCCTTTTAATTTTTCCTCGACTCTGACTTTACTTATGTCTCTCACCTTTGCTTTCCCTCCACCTCCCACCCACAACAGTAACTTGCTCCAGGCTCACTTCACTCGAGTGTCTAGGAGATTGCACAACGTGTCCACTACCAGAATCATGATTCCCAGCATTCCTGGTGCTCCTCGTACTCTCAGCTTCCACTTCCGGTCCAGGGGCCGCAGAAACCGAAAAGATTGGGGACTCCAGATGCCCCACCCAGGCCCCCCGGCAGGGCTGAAAGAATTTGGGACTCCAGCAGTGGGGCTGAAAGGACCAGGGACTCCAGTGGCAGGCAAGTGGAGTGGCTGGACTGGTGGCTCCGGGGACTCCAGCAGCAGGCAAGCAGCACAGCCAGACTGGCAGGACTGTGGACTCCAGCAGTAGGAAAGCGGCGCGGCCCCAGCGGGGCTGAGGGGACTGGGCGCAGCCTTCTTGTGGCTATGGGCAGGCACTGCCATCTTTGTGATGGTGTGAGGGTCAATTTGCATATTCACTCTTTATTAGATAGGATTATTTCTTTTTATGCTACTTTATATTATAGTTACATTAATTTTAAAATGGGCATAGGCAGGTTCTATAATCTATGGATTTCATTTCAGGATAGTAAATAGGCATTACAAAATACCTGTTCTGAAAAAGGGAGCATTGGGCAGTAGAGCATTGAGAAATTGTCATTCTAGAAGAATCTTTTTCAGCCTATCACAATATTTCTTTCCATTATTTCTTCCAACTTCTAAAACAAACATAAATTACTACACTCAGAAATCCTGCTGTCACCTAAAACCTCCAAGTTAACATGGGTAAAACTAAATGTAGGACCTTAACCTTGAATGAACTATAGCTCTACTTTGCCTGTTTCTTTTATTCTTTTCTAGACTCAGAGTTCTTGTTACGTCTTTGGTACCTCTCTTTTCCTTTTGATTTCTATTCCTCAGTTCCTAAGAGGACTCACATTTAGGACCCTCTGTGTATTCTGTCTTTTGTGCTAGTAAATATGGTACTGAAAATGATAGATCTTGTAGACACAGGAGAGGATCCTTTGGAGACATGAGGAATAGTCCATTAAGGGATGTAGAGTTGCTCAGACACCATAGAGACAACTGGTGTAGTAGCCATTAGGACAATAAAGAACCAAAGTTATAATAATAAATTTTTGCCTTCAGTTTCTGAAGTCCCATAGATTTCTTGGATATGTCATTGGACACAAAGTCAGACAAATGTCTTTGTTTTGGTTCTTCTTTTTTGCCCACCTTCCTTCTGCACATTTTATTTTATGTAATAGCATCCCTGGAGTTCTAGGTGCCTGACCCACCCTGACTCCATATGCCTCTCTCTTGGCCATTAACTTTAATACGTTTTAAATGAAACCAGGAACTCTGAGGCATAGCTGACATCAGTGCCAGCTAACTCGGAGACTAAACTAGTTTTCTCTAAATATACTCATTCCATGTCATCTACTCTGATTGATAATCCTCAACATCCATTTCTTATAAAAATATTTCTGGCCTGGTTTTTCAGGTCATCAGTAATTTCTCATTCTATCTCATTCTTACTACTTCTAACTTGCTATAATTACTTCTAAGTCCAAGTCTTTGCTGATACTCATTTTTTCACTTTTCATGCCCACCATTCTCTACACCTATCCCAAAAGTACTTTTATCAAGGGTCTACTTTGAGTCCCAGCTGCTCTCTACAGTGTCCCTTAATTGTGTATTTTCTCCACAAATTCCTTCAGTACTTACTGAAGTTGTTATTTGATCTACTAGTTTAACTATTTTTATATGTGAGGGTTAATTAAAACAGTGAGTGATGAAATGGCTAATAGCTTCTTTAATGTTCTCTTAGTTGGCAAAGATCTGGTATTCAGTTAACCTTTGAATAAATCACTGCTAAGATAATTGTTAAACATTTGAGAATCAGAAATTTAAATCTTTGATAAAATTAGGAATTATGTCTAAAAACAAAGCACTGTATAAAATGAAAATGGGGTAGAAAAGCTGAAAAATCACCAAATGGAGGGAATTTATAGTTTTGATGCAGGAAGAGATTTCATTGAGGAAAACAGGTTTATAATATGTACAAGTCTAGGAAAGTGAAGGTCAGGTAAATCTATTACTTGAAGGATTTAAGGACATGAGAAAATTGCACCAATAAGAGAAAATCAAGAATCAATTGCCTTCAGCACTGAAGTGCACAATTGTAACAGAACGCCAGGAAACCATTGGCTAAACTTCATGTCTGTCATTTGCAAACCCATGTATCCACGATGATGATTTTTGCTTCTCTTCCACTTCAAAAACTTGGACACATGGCTCTTATTGGCTTAACCTAAATCAGAACACTGCTACTACAGAATTCTGGAACATATTGTTTCCAGCCAGCTTCCGGCCTCTGGTAGCAGAGGAAAGCACTCGAAGAGAATGGAGACAAGTGTTGGCTTCCAATACATGTGCGCATGTGTGTATGCATATGTCTGTATGCATATGTGCATGTGTCCCAGCAGTCAAACCTAAGCATCTGCAAGTAGAAGATTCCAAAGAAAGAACAACAAACCTATTTGTCCTGAAACTGTTACCATAATTAGCTAATTATTGATGGGAAATGAAGCAAAGGAAGAGTTTGACATTGTTGAGCATATTTAGTTAGGAAGCAGAGGCCTGTTGCTTCCCTAGGAAGCTAAAGCTTCACACTCCCCCATCAGTCCATACCCCTGCAGAGCACTGGGGGAAGGGATAGAACAAGGGGATGATAAGGACATGAGCAGTAAAGCCAAAATTGTGAAGGAGGAGGTGCTTGGCCTTAGAGGCCTGTCAGTCTAACCTGGGAAAGGGGTCATTGGATCCATCAGAAGCCCATGAAAACATGGGAAGCTAATTGGTTATTTTGAAATAGCTTCTGGCCCTGGCCAGTGTGGCTCAGTTGGCTGGGCATCATCCCATGCACTGAAGGGTTGGTGGTTTGATTCCTGGTTGGGGCACATGCCTGGTTTTTGGGCTCTATCCATGGTGCGGAGCATGCGGAAGGCAGCCAATCAATGCTCTCACAATGAATTAAAAAATGTTAAATAATCAAATTCTTGTATTGGGAAATGAAAGGATAGACAGGAGATGAAAAGAAGAGAGTAACATTTTTAAATATAACCTTTGGTGCTAAATAGTATTTTAACTTTTACTTAACATTGCATTTGCATGTAATACTTATTTGTATGTAATACTTAATTATTTTAATGGAATTAGTATCCCTAAGATATGTATTTAATTATAAAAGTAATAAATTATTGAGTAATGAGATTAAAAAGAAAAGAGAAATCACTCAGGTTTTTTTTTAAAGTAAGGAATAATATCTAATCTTCAGATTAAAAACACAAAAATAAGCGCTTGAAATACAGTTGCAGTTTTGAAATAGTAAAAGAACTTCTAATTAATGCAATTAGCTACCTTTATGGTCTAGTTTGAACTAAATTTCAAGAATTTAATAATGGAATTTTAATTAAGCCACTAAAAAGAATATAATAGAAAGTAAAAGCAAATTATTTTATTAAAATCTCAGTGCAATGCTGCAGTTGCGGTGGACATTTAAGTGACTTTTATTAACATAAAATCTATAAACAAACTCTCTTCATTGTTTATACTGAAAATGCAAGGTGATTTGTCAAGCATAGTGGTTTGAAAATACTCTGAAATAAAATGGGTTTATAACTTTTGCAACAAGGGTGCTTGATAACCATTATTATGAACTTTTACATTTGTTTTATTTTCTTACAATGATATATTATCAAATACTATAGAATAAGAAAGGCAAGAGGAGAGAGAGAATGGAAAACTTTATGAAGAAGTGTATATCTTTCTCTTGAGGTTCAATTTATCTATCCATTATTTCATGTAATGCCAAATATGTACCAGGAAATATTTGAATCCTTGTTTTTTACAACCTACCATATTAAAGCCCTCACTTATGTCATTTATCTCACCACTCTCTATTACTCAATTGAAAACATATTGTGTAACTAAAAGGAAAAAAAAAAACACCACACAAAACTTGGTTAGTAAAAATGTCCTAGGTCAAATGTCCATTGTGTACATTTGGTCAATATACTGATTCTACCCAAGCTTTAGTTTTCTCATTAAGATTACCTACTTCATGGTGTGTGTGTGTGTGTGTGTGTGTGTGTGTGTGTGTGTGTGTGAAAATTAAAACTTCATTAAAGTACTATACACATAGTGAAGGAAAACATTTTGGGAAACTTTGAGATTACAGTTGTACTTTTGAATATGAAGGGTTGTAATAAGAGTTACGTTACTTCCCCTAGTTCCCCGAGTGGTATAATTTTATCACATCTTTTTTCTATTTTTAAATTTAAAGATTTCTTCAGAGTGTTAGATATAAGAATTATGACATTTCTTAATGAATCGCAATTTAAATTCAGTAATAAAGCTAGGGATATCTGTATTTTTGTTCTATAAAGAATACCTTATTTTAAATGAAAAATACACATTGTACCCAATTTTTCTGATTTTCTTGAATGGTGCTTTAAAAGCTGTTTTAAAGCAGTGGTCATTAATAGAAGCTGTGTTCAATAGCTACAGGCCATTAAAATTCTCCTGATAAAATTCTCCTTTGGTGTATAAGATAATACATTTGTCAGACTGATGGATATAGATATACTTTATAGATCTAAGGAAGCAAACAAGAAACATGCATAAATATAGATCTCTGCAGGAAGAAGACTATACAAGAACCAATGAGCAGATGTATTTCCAATAGACTCTTGTAATATTCTGATGTTTTCTTTGCTACATTTAATTTGTCAAAGGCTTTTAGCTTTTAGAGTCAATGTTTCTCATTGACTTCTAAAATTAACATCAACTTGGAGAAGGTAAAGACATAATAAACAGCATCTATTTTACAAAACTGCTTAGTGGATAAAAATTTGAAAAAAGGTATAAGACTGGAGATCTCTATATAGCTATATTAACATACATACACATACACCTATGTCAAGTTTATAGCTAATTAAATCCAGAAGTCTGTTTCAGCTTAGCCACTATTCAAGAAGAAAAAGTTTTCAGGTTTGTCATTTGTCAAAGTTTATTTTAGTACGTGATAACTGTCTTGTTGTAAATATATAAATGAACTTATGAGATCCTAGTCAAATCAATTAGAAAGCTTTAACCTAACTGGAGTGAAAGAGGACCCTGATAAAAAAATCAAGATATATTTGTATGCATAAAGCACAGTGCAGATGAGACATAGATCTCAATAATTTAAACAAAAACAATTTTGAGTCATTTTTTTTATCTTGAAATGTTACATAAAACTAGGAATTTTAAGGTCTCCATTACCTGAATTATTGCTTTGAATGTTTTTCATTGTGTATGTATTTGTGAGACATATATTGACAGGACTCTAAAATCATTCTTAGCACTATCAATTGAAAAAAGGGCAGGGGGGAGAAATGATCTAAAGTAAGTGTTTTCCACTTTATTTGTGTTGTAATGAAAACCTTCTAGGTGTTACTTTACATTATGCTTTATCATTATAATTCAGCATCATTATTCAACATCCCCCTAAGGATTCAAGGAAGGAAGGAAGAAAGGTAGGAAGGAAGGAAGGTGTGAAACAAGGAAGAAAAGAAGGAAGGAAAATGAAACAGTGAAAGTGATTTGGTTGTAAGTAGAGCTGCTTGTCAATCAAAATACTCTTAAGCATCTATTGTTATTGTGTGTTAAACTATTATCTATTAAATGGAAACTGTTTTGGGATGCTTTTTATATTTCAATTATTGGAAGATATTTCTAGACATTGATTTTCTGATTACTGAAGCCTCCTCCTCTATCTTTACTATATTTACAAATCTAGTAGTAATGTGAATATTGACAAGGCAGTTTAACAACTTAAGGTATTAATGAAAGAAACACTCAAACCTGTGAAGAATTTTTGTGAGTTTATTTGGGTCAAACTGTAGACAACTACCAGGAAGCAGAATCTCAATGGATTGAGATAATGCTCTGAAGAATGGCAGTTTTCACCTTGTTTTATATATTACAATCGAAAGAGGAGACATAGTGGGTTCTTTGAAATCCATAGATTAGGGCGGTGGGAGAAAGCAAAGTGGGGAAACCTCTGGGATTGGATAAAAGTAAAATGATAGACACACACATATATATATTTTATTTAGGTGGGTACAGGATAGTTAACAGTCAACAATTAATTTAATAACAATGACTTGATGTGTGGACTCTGCAGAGCAGTGCCTGTGCTTTAAGGAGCCCTGGAAAAGGAAAATTATTTTGACATTCCAACGATATGTTATCGTAGATGCAAAAAGACAACACAGAGGCTCAGTGCTAGGGCTGACCAGCAGACCCTGAGCAATAGATGAATGGATTACTCCTACACAATGTTTGCTGTGAAAGAGAGGACTAAGGGACAGCTTGGCTGAAGGAGCCAGGCAGCCTTCATTGCCTACCTCCTTAGGCTTTTATTAGCAGCAGTTTGAGATAATGTTTATCTTTTAGATACAATCAATAGGGTGAGTAATCTTGGGAGGACACTTGTTTACATTGTCCTCTAGGCAATGGCATCCAGAGGTTAAGCATAAGGATTCCAGTAAACACCTGGGGGTCTGCACATGCACAGTCTTGCTTGGAAAGGTCAAGGAATAATTACGGGCACCACCTTCGACACTCCCCTAAGTCTCCCCTAAGTCAGAATTTCGATAAACAGGGCAGGCAGCCTTCCACACACTTGCCTATTCTCAGAATGTCCTCCTTACAAACTTTCCAACCAAGTCTCCCGTGCTTCCCTACAGCTCCGTTAAGGTAAATGTTGCCCATTGTCAGGGAAGATACTGGCCTAGGACATGACTACCCACCATACTAGTAAACTGCCTTTCAGTTAAAAAAAAATTAGTTTCAGACCACCCTTGTGGTTACTTTAGGTCTCTGAGTTTGCAAGGCCACCACACAGGCCTTCCCTGAGCTAGTCAGGTTAGCGTCTGTTACCTTGTTGTTCACAAAGGTAAATTTTTGAAATTATGTGCTTTATGTAGATCTAGACAAAACTTAAAAATGTATTACATTTGAGTTGTTATGGCAAAAACTATCTATGAGAGCATAAAAATTAGCAACAAATGCAGGTTTTAATATTACCGAGTGTAAAAGACCCTTGAATGGACCTCAAAAGGCATTTGTCTTCAGAGAGGACTTCCTAGAAGTTGTTCCATCCCCCCCAAAACAACTAACTTGTTCTTTAATGAAAACCTATAACACTTCACAACCATATCAAGATTTATTTTTAAATACTACATATAAAAAGGAAAAACAAACAAACAAGTGCTTAAATTTTGCTCTAGGCTAATTTTTTTGAGAATTTGTTTTTAATCCTCACCTGAGGAAATGTCTTTATGTATTTTTTAGAGAGCCAGTAAGGGAGAGGGGGAGAGAGTGAGAGAAGAAACATCAACCAGTTGCCTCCAGAACATGCCCTGACTGGGGATCAAATCTGTAACCTGTGTATGTGCTCTGACTGGGAATCAAAATTGCGACCGATGATAACCCGACCTTCCGAGCCACACCAGTCAATCCACTTTAAGTACTTTTTTAAATGTACAGTAAGAGTTCATTTAAAAACAGTAGGTTACTGGACTGTAGCTATTACAATTTGAAAGTCAAATATGTTTAGACGTCGCATTTTTAGAATTTCAATATTTTCTGTTAACATAAATATTCAAACACAGCAAAATCTAAAATAAGTTAATTAGCATGGAATGATAGAAACACAACTTGCACTGGCTTTAAAAATAAGAGACATTTATGTTTACAACCCAGAAGAAATCACAGGCCAGACTTTAATATCCCACCAGAGACAACTAAGAAAAAAAGGTAAAATATATAAGAAAAATGATTTTAAAGAAATTGGACATCAGGCAACAGGACAATGATTCATGAGATACAAGAAACAAATGAGATACGCTCTTGAATTCCTCAGTGTACTGCCAAGTGAGAGTTTCCAGGCCATAGCATGAGATGGGGAATGATGGCAGCGCCCAGAGGTTTCTTTGGAGGATGAGATAAAGCTGGAATTCTAGTTAGGAAATATGTGTAAAGTTCAAAGGACAAAGAGAAATCTTTGAAGATCCCCCTCAAGTGTTCAGCTGAATACTGATTAGTGAATGAATGTGAGAGCATGAACTGTGTCTGAAAAAAGTACCGTTACAATGATTAAATGGGTCAATCCTTATAGCTAAGGTTCATTTCTTTTCCCACAAGCCACAGTGAAAAACCTCATAATTCACAGAGTATTGAGACATGAGTGTGAGCTGTTGGGTTCATTGTCTTGAGAAATCAACCAATGAATTTATGGACATAGAAGGGGTAAGCAAAAGTAAAGTGAAGTTTATTTCAGTAAAAGTAACAAAGCTTTCAGCATGCAACAGAGGCCCCAAAAAGGATGGCCACAGAAGCTCCCTAGTCTAAGAGATTATATTTCCTGCTCTTGCCCTCTATTGTCTCTTTCAAAAAAGCAGTAGCCAATCTCCTTTTGCCCTCATCTCCCCACATTTAGTTCCCACGCTTGGGTTCAGGGGTAAGGACAGCTCTATGGTTGACTGGTACATTCTGCCTATCCTCCTCACATCTTGACCAAGTGGTTCATCTCCTCTTTACCATCTTCCCTCCCTTACCCTAAACTGCCTGATCCCATCTGACTCCTCAGTTTCACACAGAGCACTCAGAAAAGCTTTGCCTGGGCAGTGGATAGAGTTAATCCTAGATAAATACTGCTCTGGTCCCGTGTAACAAACATAAAAAAGCAAGACATGAATAGATTAATTTCCTAGCAACTTAAACAAATCTCCCTAAAAATTTTTGAGAATTTATAGGATTGCAAAGATATCTAGCACATAATGAGTGAGATCCAATAGAAAAATTATTAGTCATTCAAAGGAGTAGAAAAATATTTTTCACAATTAAGAGAAATTATAGTCCATAAAAACCTACTCAGAAATGGCACACATGATAGAGTAAGTAGACAAGGACATTAAAATAGTTATAGAGTAAGTAGACAAGGACATTAAAATAGTTATAGAGTAAGTAGACAAGGACATTAAAATAGTATTTTAATATGGAAAAAACTCAGCACATGTTTGAGAATGTTATTATTTTAAGAAATAATCCTTCAAATTTCAAATTTGAATGAAAATAATCATCACACAGATTCAAAATATCCATGATCCAAAAAACACAAATATCAGAATAATAACAGACTTCTCATCAGAAACAATGCATGACAATTGACAATGGAGTAACAAATTCAAAGTATTGAAGTGATTAAAAAGAAAAACAAACCAAAACTTGTCAGGCTAGATCACTGTCCTGAATGCAAATATCTTTCAGATAAAGGCAAAATGAGCAGTTTTTAGTCCTATAAAAGTTGAAAGCATTCAATACCAGCAGGTACATTGTATGAACAAATAAAGATGGAAGGAAAAAAATACAGCTCTATACAAAGGAATAAAGAACACCAGAATTGGCAATTACATTGTTAAATATACTAGTAAAAGTCCATATCTGTAATTATTTAATATTTATAAGAGGGAATAGACCAAGAAAATGGGAAGATAAGCTACAAAATTTTAAAAAAACATATATATTTGGGTAAAAGATATGAACAGTTACCTTACCAAAGAAAATATATAGTTGACAATCATGTGAAAAGATGATTTATCCTATATAATAAAGAGGTAATATACAAATTGACCATTACACCCTCACAAGATGGCCCCTCCCGTGTGGTCACAAGATGGCCATGCCCATGTCATCACAAGGTGGCTACACCCCATGTCATCACAATATGGTCGCCCCCATGTCATCACAAGATGGCCACCACAAGTTGGCCAGCAGGGGAGAACACAGACAGTGTTGGGGTGAGGGCACGTATTGAAGGGTGGGGGTGAACAGGGAGAGGTCAATGGGGAAAAAGGAGACTTACATAATACTTTAAACAATAAAGAATTTAAATTAAAAAAAATTAATAAAATGAAAGGCTGGTTCTTTGATCAGACCAATAAAATAAACAACTTCTATGTGGGGAATGCAAAGACAATAGATATATTATCAGTATCAGGAGAGCGGTGCCATTTCTACTGAGTTGATAGGTACAAAAAAGATAATTATGGAGAAGAAAATAGTGGCCGAATAGGCAAAAGTGTTGTGCACCTCTCCTGGGGCCAGGCCATAAAAACAACTAAATCAGAGAACATCCACCCAGAATTAACAAATTAGACATAGCTGAGGAGACAATTTTCAATAAGGAAGGGCAGAGTATGCCTGGAGAATGCTGTTTGCCAGCCATAACCCTTGTGGAACCACCATGGTGCCCTGGCAGTGAGTGGCCCAGCAGGCTCCTAGACATCTGCAGTGAGCACGCACCAGAGTGACTTACTGCATCAGGCCTTCTACCAGCCCACCAGGATCCAGCATCCCAGGATTCAGCTCCATAATCCTGCTGAGAGTGCAAGGGATCCAGCATCCCAGGATTCAGCTCCACAATCCTGCTGAGAGTGCAAGCCAGGAGTACCCCTGGGCCACAACATTGCCCTGGGCTCCAGAACCGTGCTGTCAGTCTGACCCTGAGCCACTAGGTGCCCACTCCACCCCAAACCCTGGGACCTACTGCTGGGGCAACCCAGAGCAACCAAGTCACACTCCAGCCACAGGAGAGCATGGGCTATGCGACCCAGAACAACCTGCCTCAGCTCAACCTGAGCCCATGGATTTACTGTGGGGGTGACCTGGAGGAACCCAGCATGTGCCTCACTCTGGGCCACAAAAGAGCGCTGCCGGGACCACCCAAAGCAATCTGGTATGCCCAGCCAGGGGCCTCAGGACTGCATGACAAGTGCACTGCCAGGGGGACCTAGGGCACTACCCTGCCATTGGTGCTGGGGCTATAGAGCAAATTGCATTATAGAAGGCTCTGGGTCCTCATAGGAAATCACACACAAGAGGGACTGTGCATGTGCTCCTGCCACCCTGAGCATCTGAAGCAGACAACTGAAGGACCAGATCCATGGGTGAAGGGGATACAACTCCAAGCACAGACAATAAAGATGTGAGAATCAAGGCAGGCCCAGCCTCTGGACTAACAATTTCTGGAACATTGGGCCAATAGGGACTTCAACCTCTCAAGCCCCAAGCAGGGTGCCTAGTGCTGGAAAGAGAGCAAAAATGGGGAGACAGAGAAACAATTCACAAAGGAAAGGAAAGGAGGAATTGCCAGGAAAGGAACTAAATGAAATGGAGGCAGGCAATATGTCAGAGAAAGAATTCAGAGTAATGGTTATAAAGATGCTCAACCATTGGTGAGTTAGAAGACAGCATAGAAAAAAGAAACCCAATCAGAAGAGCAATTGGAAAAAAATTAAAAAGCAGGAGAGTTTAAGGAAGCTTTGGGACAATATGAAATGAAGCAAAATCTGAATAGGGGTGCCAGAAGGTCAAGAAGAGGAGCAAGGAATAGTAAACCTATTTAAAGAAATAATGATAGAAAACTTTCCCTGACTTGGGGAAGAAAAATGTCACACAAGCACAGAGAGTCCCAAACAAGATGAACTCTAACAGACCCACACTGAGACACCTCGTAATTACAATGACAAACGTTAATGACAAAGAAAGATTCTTAAGAGATACTGAGGAAATTGAAGCACTAATCAAAAAACTTCCATCAAACAAAAGCCCTGGTTCGGATGGCTTCACAGGGGAGTTTTATTAAACATTCAAAGAAGAAATACAACCTACCCTCCTCAAACTATTCCAAAAAATTGAAGAGGAATAAATACTTTCAAGCTCCTTCTGTGAAGTCAGAATCACCATAATACCAAAACCAGATAAAGACACTACAAAGGAAGAGAACTACAGGCCAATATTCCTGATGAACATAGATGCTAAAATCCTCAACAAAGTATTAGCAAATCACATCCAACAATACATTAAAAAGATCACACACCATAACCAAGTGGGATTTATTCTAGGGATGCAAGGCTGGTACAATATCTGCAAATAAATAAACGTGACATATCACATAAACAAATTGAAAGACAAAAACCATATCATCATAACAATTGGTGCAAAAAAAGCACTTGACAAAATCTAACATACTTTTTTGATAAAAACTCTAAGCAAAGTGGGAATAAAAGGATCATTCCTCAACATAATAAAAGCCTTATATGAGAAACCTACAGCCAACATCTTATTTAATGGGCACATACTAAAACCATTTCCCCTAAGAACAAGAACAAGGCAGGGATGCCCACTCTCACCACTCCTGTTTGACATAGTATTGAAAGTGCTAGCCATAGTTATCAGACAAGAAGAAAAAATAAAAGGCATCCAAATTGGAAAAGAAGAAGTAAAACTGTCCTTATTTGCAGATGACAGGATATTGTACATACAACATCCTAAAGACTTTTTCAATAAACTACTACATTTAATAAATGAATTTGGCAATGTAGCAGGATACAAAATTAACACCCAGAAATCTAAGGCATTTTTATACTCCAATATTGAACTCACAGAGAGAAAAAAAAAACAAACCCAAAAATCCCATTTATCATTGCAACAAAAAAAATTAAGATACGTAGGAATAAATTTAACTAAGGAGGTAAAAGACCTGTACTCAGAAAACTACAGATCATTGAAAAAAGAGATAGAGGAAGATATAAACAAATGGAAGGATATACTGTGTTTATGGATTGGTCGAATCAACATCATTGAAATGTCCATATTACCCAAAGCAATCTATAGATTCAATGCAATCCCCATTAAAATACCAAAGGCATAATTCACAGACCTAGAACAAACTCTCCAAAATTTATATGGAATTAAAAATAACAACAACAACAACAAACAAATAGCCACAGCAATCCTGAGAAAGAAGAACAAAGTTAGAGGGATCACAATACCAGATATCAAGCTCTATTACAAGGCCACTGTTTTCAAAATGGCCTAGTACTGACACAGAACACACATTTAGACCAATAGAACAGAACAGAGAATCCAGAAATCAACCCAAGCCATTATGCTCAACTAATATTTGACAAAGGAGGCAAGAGCATACAATGGGGTCAAGACAGTCTCTTCAATAAATGGCATTAGGAAAATTGGACAGATGCAAAAAAATGAAACTAGACCACCAATTTACACTATACACAAAAATAAACTCAAAATGGATAAGACTTAAATGTAAGGTGGGAAATCACAAAAATCTTAGAAGATTCCATAGGCAGCAAAATATCAGAAATATCTTGTAGCAATATGTTTACTCACATATCTCCTAGGACAGTGGTCAGCAAACTGCTGCCCCTTGAGTGTGGCTCTTCCACAAAATACCACATGCGGGCATGCATGCACGTAGATTGAAACTTCGTGGCCACACTTAAGGGACCACATGTGGCTCGCGAGCCGCAGTTTGCCGACCAAGGTCCTAGGACAATGGAAACTAAGGAGAAAAAAATACAAACGAGACTATATCAAAATAAAAAGCTTCTACACAGCAAAAGAAACTATCAACAAAACAAGATTCCACTGCATGGGAGAACATATTTGTCAATGATACATCTGATAAGGTTTTAATCTCCAAATTTTATAGGGCACTCATACAACTTAACAAAAGGAAGATAAACAATCCAATCAAAATATACAGCATATGTAGAGACAATTAAGGGCCAACTCTGTGACAAGCATGATTTGTATTCTTTCAAAAAGGGTAGAGAATCCAGACCACTGAAAATATAAATGAATAAAATAAAGGATGGTTTATTAGGTTTTTTTGTTTTTGTTCCAAATTTTTGCTGCTTTTTTTTCTTTTTTTCCCCCTTATTGCTTAAGGTATTACATGTGTCCTTATCCCCCCATAGCCCCCCTACCCCTGATTTATTAGTTTTAAACCTGAATTAAATTTGAAATTTGAGTAGTATTTATACAAATAGGGTTGAGAGGAAATAGTGTAAAAAAGTCAGAAAATGAGAAAGAGGAGAACAGAAACAGATAACACTGAATAGACTCTTCTGGTTAAAATTAAGTTTGACTATTGGTGAGTGATAGACAATACATTTGAACAAAGTATTTGAGGTGTGTTTCAAGTCAGACCGGAAAAATTGGATTTTATCTGGTAGCTAACGTCCTCCCAATTTCTTGTGTAATATGTCTAAGTGTAGTGTGCAAATATCTTGGAGGGATAAAAAGCTGAAAATTTAGGGACTAGCATAGTGGCTACAATACAAAGCTAGATCAGGAAAGCGTTGATGAGAGCCTGGTCTTTAGTGATACTTACTGTGCGTTTCCCCTAAAGACAATAAAAATAATCTGCTGATAAATATTGATGGTTCTTGTCTAAGGAACCATTTCCTCCATAAGATTCTTCATCTTTTCTCAGAGGAGGGAAGGAAAAGGAAGAACATGAATGAGGTTTAGGTGAGGGTATCTGGAAAGGGTGGGATTATAATGCTTGGGATGTTGCTGATAGGCCCTAGGTATAGTTTATGGTATAATAGTGTGGAAAAGCCATGTGGGAGTTTTAAAGGAGTCTTCTCAACCCTCTGAGATTTTGCTTCCAGGTTTGGCCCTCCGCCTTTGGCTTAAATAAACTCTTTAAATCTTTCTTTAGATTTGGAATTTCTTTCATAGGTAAAAGTTAGACCTCTATCCACCCCCAGAGATGGGGAAATGTTTATCAAACAATATTATCTTTTTGGAAAATTACATTTCAAAATGATGGTTTCCAGCTTCTTGAGAAAGGCATTCTTGGGTTATAAAATTAAAAGAAGCTGGAATATTTACATCTGAAATAGGCAGTGAAATAATTTACAATTGAGAGTTTTCTAAAGTGAATGTTGTAAAGGGAGTTCAAGGACCTATAGTCTTGAAGAAACCTGTCCAAAGTTTAGTCAAGGTGAGTGGAACTTTAAAGCCCTCTTGGTCAATGGCTGAAATATTTGTATCCACCATTCACTTATCCCCCTTTTTACAAAAAGCATTGCCTTGTACACACTTAGAGCTCAGTAAAATCTTACTAAAACCACTTACTAGAACCACAATGTTAAAGTTGAAAAAGATCATATGATACATCCAATTCAAACTCCTCCATGTATATATATAATGAGGAATATATATATATATACATTTACTCCAAAAGCTAGATACAATACATCTGTGCTAACAAAAGTCTGTTTTAGATATTTAAGAGCATTTTTTTCATTGGAACATAGGCTTTGATCCTACTGTTTTTTCCTTAGATCTTGAAAGATCTGTAGTTGCTAAACATTTAAATCAACTGGAAAGATAAACATTTTCAAGGCTCTGGCTTATTCCAGTGCTGTTTCCAAGCTTACTGTGCTTCATAACACAAAAATTCTTTCTTCTTAAAGTCTGTTTTCTTTCAGAAATATTTTTAGTTGGATACATGTAAGATAAATCAATCTAAGAATGGAGACATGGCAATACATTCTTTAAAAAAAAAAGTATAATTTCCCTGGTTCCCTTTTCCAAATTGCATTGCTTCCCCCAATCAGCGAATTTTAACCCTTAAAAAGTCTTGCCATGTAACTAACAGTTGTATGTTAAAAATTGTTTCTAAATCTATACAAACACTTTTAAGTGTTCTGTTTATCAAGTTTTCTGATGTGATAAAAATAAGTCAATACTATTTTAAAGACCAATTATATTGAAGCCTTAAAAAAGCCTCAACTATTAAGATTTACATAAAAAATGAATCATGAAAATGAAGTCAAGTTTGCAATATTTATAACACAAAGATTTCTGTCAAAAAAACAGTTGGAAATAACATGCTGTTTGCAATGTAATTGTTACTATTCACTAAAGCTGAAAAGGCAAATGCAGAGAGCTGAAAGGCTGACAGCCTAGTCATTTAAAACTACAGGTTGTCTTAGGAATGACAATGGTTTTGAAATTCAGCTCAACCCATGCCGAGAAGTTTCTAACTCTAAATAGTGGAGAATATTTAACACTTTAGTTGAACAAGGTTTAATTTTCTTTCTTCCTCAGAACATTTCAACAAACCTTATTCTTTAATATATATTATTCAAATGGGCATTGGTCTATTCTGAAAAGAGCTTCTGGAATCTGAATTTTAATAAGGACATTCATTGTAAAGCCAACAAACAATTTGTTTCTTCTGAAAGGGAAGAACAATGACAAAGACAATAACAGCAAAAATACACATCTATGTGTTTGTTGTGTATAATTGTTATTAGACCCACATATTTGCTTAGGTTTTTCATTCGTTCTTAAAACAACTTCAATATCTATTCTGAGGTTGGAGTTGCCCTTCTTGGGTGACGGCCCTTAGTTATTCTTGTGCTTCTATGTGCCCTGTTATGTACACTGCTTATTCCTGACATATTGCTCTTTGACCAAGCTTTAGTCAGGCTCCTCTGAACCCTTTCCTTGGTGAGGCCTCCATCTTCACTCCCATTATTGCTGGTTCTGTATTGCTCAGTTTTAGCAAGAATTCTAAGTCAGTTTATGAAGACACCTCCCTTGATATCTAATCAACTTCCACAGCTGACAGTGAAAGGAATTTTTAGGGGTGAAATAGCCAAGATTAGGAAATTTTAGGAATTAAGGGGTCCATGGAAAAAGCACAGGGCTACAGAGCTGCAAAAGGATACAGTTCCATAAGACGAGGGAGCTGGGAGTGGCAGAGGTTACATTTCCATAGATAAGGGAGCTGAGAGTGGCAAAATGTACACATCTACACTAATAAAAGAGAAACATGCAAATTGGTCATCACTGTGCTATGCCTACCAGCCAATCTGGATGAGTATGCAAATTAACCCAGCAAAGATGGTGATGCCAGAGTGGCCGGGCAGTGCTTGGGGCTGCTGGGGGCCGGATGGGAGACACAAACACACAGGGAGGCCAGCACCCAGCAGCCCCAAGCCCCACCACCATGGGGCTGGGGCTACTGGGGGTTGGATCAGAAACACACATCCGCAGGCCTGGCACACAGCAGCCCCAAGACCCACCACCGCGGTACTGGGGCTGCTGGGGGCTGGATCAGAGACACAAACCCACAGGGGGGGCCCTGCAACCAGCAGCCCCAAGCCCTGCCACCTCAGTGCTGGGGCTGCTGAAGGCTGGATCGGAGACACAAACCCATAGGGGCTGAGGCAGAGGTGGTTAGAGGTGATTAGGCAGGCAGGGGAGAGCAGTTAGGGAGATCAGGTCAGCAGGCAGGTGAGTGATTAGGACCCAGATGTCCTGAGGGGTCCCACATTGGAGAGGGTGCAGGCCAAGCTGAGGGGACCTCCTTCCCGTGCACAAATTTCGTGCACCGGGCCTCTAGTTTACAGAATAAAGGGAAGGAAGCTCCTCATTCAAAAAGGGAGGAAGGAAAACCCACAGGGAACAGGAGAACAATAAGGGAAAAGGAGGGAACCTCACGTACTTCATGTGAGACTTGAGCTCAGGAGTTGCTATAGTGACCAAATCAAATGTGAATAGTGACCAATCAGAGGGGATATTGAGGCACAAAAAACTGTAGCCTTTATACATTGTGGAAAAGGGGACTCTGTGGGACTCTTTCGCCCTCCCCATGTGGGAGTCTGTGCTTGTTTCTCAATAAATTTCCACCTTTGCTATACCACCCTCCGTCTGGTTTCATTCTTCGATTCCAACGGACAAATAGCCCGGGAACCATCCTGCCCAGGGGAACAGCACACGTTTCCAGACCAAAATTCCCATTTCAATAGAATATATCCCTGGTGGTATCTGCTCATACTGGCCTGCCTTCAACAAAAATCTTGTTAGGTTCATTTGTAATTAACCCAGTTATTAATTAATTAACAGGAAAGGAGCAAAGGGAAGGCCAGATCATGTGGACATGCCTTTTGTGCCAGGAGTCTGCAGTTTAACACTCTCCAGGGCTGTTCCCCCACAGATCCTGGCGAAGGGACTGGAGAAAGAAAGAATAAGATGCATGCCCAGTAAAGTGTGAATGATGTAGAAAAGGTGATTTTCTGTCAGTCACACCTAGGAGTACGTCATGGCCAGAATAGGCATGGCCACTGCAAGGGCAAAAAATCTGAGATACATAAACTCCAGAACAAAGAGAGGTCCCTCTCTTGGTCCTCTTGCCCTTCTCTCTTGCTGCTCACACCTAACTCCTGGCTTGTAGGGCTCTCACACTCTGCACTTGCCCAATTGGCCCATAGCCATCTGTACCCCACACACAATGGACTAATGCACTGCCACTAGCCTGATGCCCTGCCAGATTCAGCTCCACCATGGAACAGGAACTCTGGACACTGGCTTTGCCTTTAGCTCTGCTGAATCCTCAGTTTCACATTTACCAGGACTGGCTTAAGGGTAATGGGAATTTAGAAACTGAGTGAGATAACTTTATGCAAATAAAAATCACTCATTCTCCCATGCAAGTCTTAGAACATTATTTTTCTCAAGATATCGTAAGAACATGACCCTCAGCACCCAGCGGGAAAAGGGAGCCCCCACTTCCACTGGTGGACATACCACTTCCCCCTATAGCACATTTAGTGAGAATTCCTCCCACCCTTGAGGCCTCCTCTTAGTAATTTCCCATCCATCAACCCATCTCCTTGTTCCTTCTCTGTAAATCCCCACTTGTTCTTATTATATTTGGAATTGAGCCCACTTTTATACTGATGTCTCTTTTCCCCTATTGCAATAGTTCTTGAATGGAATTGGTTTTTCACATTTTAACTCCTATTTGTCTGGTTTTAAATCCCCCATGGGCAATTTAATTTGGCTTCTTTGGACGTTCTCTTTGTGTAGTAGCTGGCATCTTCACAAACAAGACGATCTGAATGGTTGGTCAGCCAGCCTTCAGCTCTTCTCTGGTTGACTTTGGGGTCTTCTGACTGCACAAGGACAGAGTAAAGGTACAACACTCTACTTTCTGTGTAACCTCCTCTTTCTGTGGTCTTTCTTTCCTTCCTAACCTTTGAGCTCTATTTAACAACCAGAGAGATAAGGCCTATTGACCACTCCCCCTTCCCATAATTTACATTAGGCTTAATTTAAATGCATTTTAGATATTAACCAATTAATCCATCTCGTCCATTACCATCTTACAAATAAGGAAACTAAGGCTCAAGACTTTGTATTTCTACTAAATGGCAAATTTAGAATGAAAAATCCATTCCTTTTAATTTCAATTTAAGGTTTCTTTCTATTAGAGCATATTGCCTCATAAAATTGACATTTCCTAATGATTTATACTTTGTTTTGTTTTGTTGATATATAATCCATTGTCTATGTACTGAATTACCTTCAACAAAATAACATTTCTCCAGCTTTGTATTCTTATTTTCAGAGATGCTAAAACAAGATCTATAATATCAGACATATGTAAGCTCAACATCTGCTCTCCCATTTACATATAACCTCTTGCCCACTCAATTTGAAATAGTAAAAGAGAGACTAGTATTAAATAGTATTCAATTATCATTAAAAGATATAAATGTGATACTGTAATATCCCTGTATGAGTGGTTACAGAAATCTTTGAATTAATTACTTTGTATTTTAAACTTAAAACTTTATCAAAATGCTTATAAAAATTATAAAGCATATCACCAATATGTACTCTGGAGGTAAAAGAGAGTCTGAGTAGCATAATACATGTTGCTCCTAGAAAAATCTTCCTCAAGTGTGACTGGACTTGCAAGTGTCTGAGTTCAAAATTAAACTAATATGGTACTGGCAATTTCTGTAACACACAAAACCTCAGCATACTTAGTTATTGAATCAAAGACAAAACACTGGTTACTAAGATGGGATATTTTTGCATTTTGTAGTGACAGATTGTGTTATATGATGAAATTATATGATAAAATTTATTACCACTTTTACTTTTTTCAAGGAAAACTGATCTTTGAATAACATTAAAAATGACTGGCATTGTTTTATAGATTATAAATGAGTAAATACTGCCCTATGAAATTTATTTGAAAAGTAAAATTTATCTCTTACTGCAAAGATTTGTTGTTTTTTGTACACATCTTTTGCCTTCAGTAAGTAATCCTCTTTTGAAATTCCATGGAAACAAGCAAATATGCCTCATTAAACTTTTCTTGCAAAAGAAAACTGAATTTTTAAATTTTAGAGTAGGTAAAAATAAAATGCATTTCCTTTAGGGTGATTAGATTATCCTTTTTAAATTCTTTAAGGAAAAGTACCAGAGTTGGCAGAAAAGAATAAGAAAAGAGTGTTTTCATATTTGTGAAATTGTGACAATTTTTAAAAAATGAGTGGTTTATAGTATTTCTTGAATAAGAACTGAAAATAAACACTCAATTATATTTCATATTTATTACTAAATGACATTTCGGATATATTGTGAGACTTGTTAACGTAAAAAACCATTGAAACCTGTAAAGAATTTTTGTGAGTTTATTTGAGCCAAACTGTCGACATATGTCAGGAAGCAGAACCTCAATGAATTGAGATAATGCTCCCAAGAATGGTGGGTTACATCTGTATTTATACATTGCAATCAAAGCAAAGGGACATAGGTGGGTTACATGAAAACCACTGGTGATAGACTAGAGAGGCAGGAGAAAGCAAAGTGGGGAAACTCCTGGGATTGGATAAAAAGTAAAATGATGGACACATACTTAGGTGGGTGCAGGAACAATTAACATGATGATGAAGGAATTTGTGGTATCTGTCCTGGCGCCCAGCACATTTGGTTGTGCCCCAGGGGGTCCAGAAAAAGGGAAGTTACAAGTGACCCAGACATTTCAAGGGTATGTTATCATAGATGCAAAAAGACAGATAGACTCAGTTAAGGCAAAGGTCAACCCTGTCAGTGAAGATACCGGTCTAGGATGTAACTACCCACCATAACTGCCTTTAGTTAAAGTTTAATTTCAGACCATCCTTTGTGGATGGTCTAGGTCTCTGAGTTGGCCCCATTCCACAGACTAAAGTAACTATTTCTGATAATATATAAACATGATTACTAGTGACATTAAAGTACTTCTCTATTAACAAGTGGTACTTGCATAGTGCCTTTGGTTAAGGAGAAGGGGTACTTGCATAGTGCCTTTGGTTAAGGAGAAGGGCTTAATAAAAAAAAAAGTCTTATTTGATCTTGTTCTACAGTAGGAATTACGCAACGGGCATGTTTCTTTGAAAGCTGAGACTAGAACCAGGTAGGGTCTTAAGCAATTTCATAATGTGAAGCTTCTAGTGAGGTGGGGGCTATTGAATTCTCTGGTGTTTTAATGGCAAAATAATAAAGAAAACACTTTCATGTTAAGGACACCTTAGCTCCCCCACAAAATTAAAACTAAAATTGACAAATACATTTCATATTAAGGGTTGACACTTTTACATACCTTGGAACTTGGGAGTAAAAGGAAATATTAGCTTTAAATACGTTTTAATTTATTAGGCTACTACCCAAAGTAGCCTAATGTCTAGATCTCAGAATGCACAAACATCACCATTAGTTAGAATGTCCCTCTCTTTATTCTGCCAATATATATTCTGACCTCTTAACTAAGGCAGCGACTATTAGGAACCTGTCCTAAATTAAACATTCAATCTTTGGAAAGCTGTTTTAAAGGCACACTGTGAAGTGAAAGGAGTTATTGATTTTTGTTGAGTTAGTAGTTTGTACATTGGAATCCATTTTAACAATAGAAATCAATATATAACTTTCAAATCTACTGTTTTGACATTGTTACTAGGTTTTTTTGTTTGTTTTGTTTTGTTTTACAAAAATCATGAGTGTCATTAAATTAGCAACATCTTATTTTCATATCTGTCTGGATTGAAAGGTTTCTGTTAATGATGTATTAATCCAGGCACCTAAAGGGTATACTGAAACCTCTATTAGCATAGAAGCAGTTAGTTAGGAATTAACAAAGGAGAAGGGAGAAAACTAGCTGAGTCTGATTAAGTCAGGAAACGATAGTTTCACAGACTCTCTAGGGAATAGCCAGAATCGCTCTGCCAAATGGATTAACTTCCAAGTGGCCAGGAAAGACTGGCTTTCCAATCATCCCAGGGGAAAACCGGCCAGTTCCCCCAGATTAACTAGGGTAAAAGGGAGGGAGAAAGGGTGAGGGGGAAGTTTAATGAGTACAAATGCAGTAGAAACCAAAATGGTAACCAGAAAGGGGAGGAGACAAACCTGGGAATATCTAGGGAAAAGATCGAAGAGGATAAGGATGCAAGCCTGGGAAAAGCCAGGAAAGAGATTGGATAGTTTGAAAGAAAGCCTGTTCTCTCTCAAGCCCAAGGAAATACAGGGAAATTTAACAAAGGCTCCAGTCTCTCTGGCAGCCCCACAGGCCAGAGCACTGTGCCCATGGCAACCCGGGTGCCATCGAGCCTTGGCAGTGGGCGTTCAGCCAGGGAATAAGGCACAAGGAAGTTAAGTAACTTTCTCAAGATCAGCCTCGGTTCCAAGGGTGTTAATGCTCTGGGCCCTGTTGACCCTCCTGGGCCTGGTAAGCCCAAATGTAGGCCTACTGCTCCAGAAGCCGGACTTCTCCCACAACATGACAGAGCTGAACCACCAGAGACACCAGGTGTGGTGTATCTGGGGGCAGATTGACAACGTCAACCATATCCTGCTGCTTGGACCTGCCGGGAAAGTGCCTTGCCGAGTGTGGCAGCCTTTCCAAGGGCGCTCAAATAGATCTTGTCACTATTGCTCAAATTTCAAATTCTTCTTTGCATGTGTCCCTGAAATTCCTTTCCCACATATGGTGGAAGAACCTATTTCAAGACCCATCTTCCTCTACTAACACCTCCAACACATTAAACAAACACAAGTGCTTTGAGGTATTACATGACCAGCCACAAATATTATTTTTATGCACAATTAATCATCTAAATCTAGACGATGTTGTTATACTTCAACAATCAGTGGCCATTTCCTTATAAAAAGGGCATGAGGGAATAGGAAGTCATTAGACTTGCAGAGTTTAGGTATCACATCTATACAAACCCTTAACTCATGACAATGGTTGTAGTCCACATAGGTTACTTTAGTGTCTCAATAACCTAAGCATCAACCTATATTAAACTGAATAAGCTAATTGAAATTGATTGATAATGCCTGAAATAAATAAACTGTTCTAATATTCAAATTTATTTTTCTTTCTTTTATGTAGCTTTCTTGTTTGTTTTGTCACCCATTGTCTCTATTCACTTGGGCTTTGAAATTCTTTTGCTTAGTTAGAATATTCTTTACTGAGTGGCAAGACAATTTTATTAGATATTTACATTATTATATATGATGAATATTTTTTCAGTAATGATTAAACTTATATTGCTTTCCTTTCTTCTTTTTTCTTATATTTAGCAATAGATTTAACTTTTTCAAATCTTGATAACAGGAGAAAAAATGTACTGATCTGCTTGTCATATGTTTAAACTTTTGGACATTTTTATTCTCAACTTTGCAGTCTAATGCCCAAGTTAGAACATCAATATTTTTTAAATTGGTGTTTTTGATATTGCAAGTCCATAAATTTTACCTTATAAATTTTCTAACTTTTTTTTTGACATGTGTAAATGTAACAAAAGAAAGAGACATTAGCAGTGTTCCTGATTTCCAGAAAAGGAAAAAAATCTTTACAACTATGTGTGTTTACCAAGAAAATGTTCCCTCCTGTGGAATGACTTCAAGTGGGAAGTGAGGTAGTAAATAATGTTTACATACTAATTCTGACATTACATTATTTACAAAATTAACATGAGTTTTACAAAACTGTTCAGGATCTTTCCTTAATATTTCACTTTTTAGATTTGTTCATTAAAACACACAACCATGCACATGCTGCATGGTGAGTTTAATTAACTTTTATTATCAATATTTTACCAATTTTTATTAAAAATCAATTTCTTTAATCCACTTTATTTGGGATTTCAAACAGTACAATCAAGTTCATGGGAAAAAAGAAAGCTTGAGGAAATAAGAAAGCTCAGAGAGAGTTGATGGGGGTCAACAAAGTTATGAAGAAAGCCCTAAACAAGTAGAAGTGGAAATTAACCAGGAAAATAGGAAGGGAGAGATGGAGGAGTATATTAAGTAGAGAAAAATAGATTGGTACAAGCAAGAAGGCATGTAAGAGCATGACCTGGGAGTAGAGGGTGGTTGGGGATTAATTATGGATGAGCTGGCAGGACTGACAGGGAGGATTAAGGAAGCAATTATAAAGGGTTTGGGTTGAGAGTATGGCCTCTTTCTAGAAGTCTTAGTCACTATTTTCTGTCCGTCAAACATTCACTCATTTTAGCAATGGTTTATAGGTTTACTAGTATATCTTCTGCAGTCCTCTAGAGTTAAAGTTCATCCTCTGAGTGCCTGCATTTTTTTTCTTTTTGCTCATACTTCCAATATAACGTAGTAGAAATAAATTTCACCCAGAATGTATTGAATCGGACCGAATTTAGATTAATTTGCCCTAGAGTTCTTTTCCTGTCTGTATGTGTAGAACTACTTCACTCTCTAAGACTTCTGCCTAGCATTCCATAATGTGGATTTATTTCCACAAAACTTCACTTACTATTCATTTTTTAAAATGTCAATTTATTTGTGAATTGATGTTTTTTATTGTTCCTGCATTTCCTTAGTAATTAGTTAGTCTGAAATGTCTTTTTGACATTTTCATTATCTCTTATTTCCCTTTACAAATTTTTACCATATTTTCTGCTGTGTTATTGAACATGTTTATTGATTTATATATGCTTATATATAAATAACCAATACAAATGTACTAATTTATATATTTACAATATTTTACCTCTGGTTTATATGTAATAAACATTTTCTCTCACCTTGTTTCTTGTATTTTAATTTTATTTATGGCATAATTTGTTACAAAGATGTTTATGTTTTGATACCATCAAATGTATCAGATTGATTAGGGATAGCTAAAAATAAAATATCAATCTTTTCCTTATGAATTTCATGTTCTGGATATCCCATAATTTTTCACACTAATTTAATAGTTTTATTTTTCTTATTTGTTTTGACTTCTTTATTTTACATTTATGTCTAATTGGAATTTATTTCTGTGTTTAGAAAACATTCCCATAAAATTAGATATTTATATGACAAAAGTTGTCTAATACCCTTTATTGACTAGGTCATTTTTCCTTAGTAATTTGTAATGTCATCATTTTCATATTCCAAATTTACATATACATATAAGTATACATATATGTTTATGCATCTGCTTATGAACTACCTATTTTTTGTCCAGTGATATATTTGCTTATTTCTGTACAAATATTACTGACTTATGTCACACATAGTTTTATGATACATTTTTATATCTCATAGAGCAAGAATTGTCTGCATTTGTTTTTTCAAAAGCTTTTGGCTAGTTTTTACATTTAATAAATTATTGAGTTAGCATTGCAAATTTATGAAAATTTGTTTGAAATTTTTTAAATGAATTGCATTGCATTCCAAGATTGTTTTTTTAAAAATTAAAATTTTATATATCTTCTAAGTTATAAGCATTCTTCTTTTTTCACATATTCAGATATTTTTCCATATCCATTAGCCATAATATATGGCTCTTTAAAAATAAAAGTCTTGTAAATTTATTGATATGCTTATATTTATATATTTTATAATTTTGTTTCTATTATGAATAATGTATTTTTACTATTATATGTCCAATTGATTTGCAGGACTATAGAGAGCTATTTGTTATTTTACATAGATCTCATAACTAGTCACCTTGTGGAATTCTCCAATAGTGAATTTTCTATAGTTATGCACTCATAGAAATGCTAGTTTAATCTCTAAAATTATCACTTAAAATCTCATTTTCATACCTTATAACTCTTCGTAAATTTGTAAGTATAATATGCTAGAGGCCCGATGCACGAAATTCATGCAAGAGTAGGCCTTCCTTCCCCCAGTTGCCGGCACCAGCTTCCCTCTGGCACCCGGGTTCTGGGCTTCCCACCGGTCCTGGCTTCATCCAGAAGGACATCTGGTATGACATCCAGTCTAATTAGCATATTACCCTTTTATTATTATAGATAGTAAGTATTGTGAAAACAGGATGCCTTTTCTTTTCCTCACTAATGCAAAAGGTATGATTTCTATGTTAAGATTACTGTTTTCATATGTTTCTGGTAAGGCCATCTTGCTATTGATTTCTTACAATTCTCATTCTGTGCCATAATTGAGAAAAAAGTGTTTACATGTTTTAAACATTCTTTTTTAAATGAATGAGTACTTAATGGATGCTGGGATATAAAGGCTAGACCCAGGGATTGAGGCTGATCTCTTTTATGGCTATTGTAGAAAGTTCAGAATGGTTTTTAGGTACATTAAAAGGATAAACTTTGCTTACTATTCTCAGTACCTGATACCTCTGATATCTCCCTCTTCATAATCTTAAGCCCATTTAAGAGAGATAAGGCTTAATGGTTTAAAATATAGTAAACAGCTTGCCATACCTGTGTGGCTAGGTTAGATGAGCATCATCCCATGCACCAAAAAGTGGATGTTTTTGTGTGTTTTTTTAAAAATATATTTTTATTGATTTTTTTAATAGAGAATAAGGGAGAGGGATAGAGAGTTAAAAACATTGATGAGAGAGAAACATCAATCAGCTGCCTCCTGCAAACCCCCTACTGGGGATGTGCCCGCAACCCAGGTACATGCCCTTGACCAGAATCAAACCTGGGACACTTCAGTCCGCAGGCCGACGCTCTATCCACTGAGCCAAACCAGTTAGGGCAAAAGTTGATGGTTTGATTCCTGGTCAGGGCACATGCCTGGGTTGCAGCTCAATCCCCAGTGGGGGGTGTGCAGGAGGCAAACAATTGATGTTTCTCTCTCACATTAATGTTTCTCTCTTTCCCTCTCCCTTCTCCTCACTCTAAAATCAATAAAAGCATATTAAAAAAATAAAAGATAGTAAACAGCCAGCATGTGATTTAAAACACTATGACATAAACTATGTTTAATGGGTTTTATTATGTAGTGTAAAAAAAATAAATAAACAGGATGGCTCTGTAATTGAATAAAGAATTGGTGAAGTATTTTTACTTCCAATGTCAAACTAGATACACATTTATATAGCTTCCTAAATATAACATGACCATAAATTTGAATTAATTTACACCATCCAAGCTGTTATTTCAATTTTATAATCATCTCCAAAAACATTTGACATTTCCAATTTGGATTAATTTTTGACAAATAATAAGAAAAAGACTTGTGAAATTTACATTTAAGGTTAGAATGAAAGAGGGAATGTATGTGTACCATTCCAATCCATAAATAAATTCAGTTCTGTAAGAAACTCTGATTTTTGTGATGGAAGGAAGTGAGCTAATGCTGAAAAGAGGCTAATACTAAAAGAATGACAAACTAACACTAGTGCAGGAAGGGCTTATGCAAGAAAAAGGAAAAGAAAAAAGATTCAGAATTTTATTTAATGGCCTGAGTTGTTAGAGAATGAACTATCCAATTTTGAGACACATGGCACAATAAAAATCTGGACTCAAGAGAAAGCAGAGCATGCATTTTAGCTTGTGGGCACCAGGGCTATGAATAGGTAACCAGTCTTGGTCAGGGGCAAGCACTCTGTCAAGAAAACATGTTCTGAGTCAAATTGCTTAAGAGCTTATTTTTCAGAACAACTAGTAAGTTAATATTTTAGATGGAATTTAACTTCAGAATTCACCCAGGAAAATGAACTGCTTGACCAGAAACAAAATATAAGTACCTCATTTCTTAACTCCAGAAGCTATAAATATTATATTTTCTACTCCAAACATAGGTCTGACGGCTAAGCAAAATATTCAGAAAGGATTTTTTTTGTCCTTGACTTGATGGAAAATTAGTAAGACAGAGTACTGTAGTAAAAGGGCACACAATTTTGATCTTATTCTCATACAAGTTGGCATAGTGTCTTGGATATTTTGTAATTCCTCTTACTTCTGAGTCCATTAATTTTATTAACTACAAAATGAATTAATAAAACATAAAAAATACAAGAACGTTGTGGGATAATCCAGGCATCAAATAAATCAAATGCTCAATATTAATAAACTGCTAGCTGGTGTGGAGATAGCAGGGATGAAGAATCTAGCTGCTTTGCCTTGAGGTCTGCTCCCAACAGTGAGCCATTTCTAAGTAAACTACATGTCCCTTTTAATTCTCACATTCCATGATTTTGAGAAATGTGTCCTGTTGAGAACCGTCTCTTATGTCCAGTGTTCTCTTAAATAGCTCTGCTTTATAGATGGCAGTTCGGTGCCATGATTTCATAGATGCTACCCTGTTAGTCTGGGTGATCCTGGGATTACCTTTCCCATCAGCCCTGCAATTCAAGCTGCTTCAGGCTTCATGATGCTGCATGATGCTGGATACTGACTGGCTGGAAATTTTTCATCTGTGACTAGCCCATTTTTAGATCCTTTTGGGGAAAGCCAAATAAGTTAATATAGAACCAGAAATATTTCAGGACATCTCTAACTCCTTACCTCCCTCAGAAGAATCTCTGCTGCTAGTACTAATGAGAGCAGCAATTGTCTAAAGTAAAGCTAGCTATATCTACTCCCTGAGGGTAATAACATATGTATCCTCCATATAATTTTTTAAATTTTATTTATTTTTTTTAACATTTGAACCACTTTATTGAGGTATGATGGACATACAAAAAGTAGTACATATTTAATGTATACAACTTGATGAGTTTGGAGATAAGTACACGCCTGTGAAATCATCATTATTTATGCCACTGACATAGCCATCACTTCCAAAAGTTTCCTCCCACTCTGTTGTTGTTGTTGTTGTTATTATTATTATTATTATTGATAGGAACACATAACATAAGATTTACCTTCTTAGTATTTTTCTAAAAATGACAAGACGGTATATTATAGGAACTCTGCTCTACAGTAGATCTCTAGGACTTATTCATCTTGCATAACTGAAACTTTGTATTCTTTGACTAATACCTCCCTGTTCCTACCTCCTCCCATCTCCCTCCTGGAAACCATCATTCTACTCTTTGCTTCTATGAATTTCACTATTTTAGACTACTAATGTAAGTAATATCATGTAGTATTTGTCTTTCTGTTTCTGGCTTATTTTTTAATATTTTATTTTCTTTATTGATTAAGGTATTACATACGTGTCCTTATCCCCCATTGGCCCCCCACCTCCACACTCATGCCCTCACCCCTCTAGTGTCTGTGTCCATTGGTTAGGCCTATATGCATGCATACAAGTTCTTTGGTTGATCTCTACCCCTTCCCCCACCCTCCCCTGCCTTCCCTCAGAGGTTTGATGATCTGATTGATGGTTCTCTGTCTCTGTTTTTGTTCATCATATTCCACAAATGAGTGAGATCATGTGATATTTATCTTTCTCTGGCTGATTTGTTTCACTTAGCATCATGCTCTCCAGGTCCATCCATGCTGTTGCAAATGGTAGGAATTCTTCATTTTTACAGCAGCATAGTATTCCATTGTGTAGATGCACCACAGTTTTTACCCTCTTGAGATTTATAATACATAGTAGTTTACTGAAATGCTCAATGTGTCCTGTAGTAGATAAATCTGTTTAGCTTTATTTATCCAGCATTTTTAACTTAAGTTTATTAATGTGACATTGTTTAATAAGATAATATAGGTTTCAAGTGTACATTTCTATGATACATGATCTGTATATTGCATTGTTTGGCCACCATCCAAAGTCAAATCATCCTCTGCCATCATGTTATCATATATTGGCCCCCTTAACCCTCTATGCAGCCCTACCCCTTTCTCTCAGGTAACCACCATATTGTTGTCTGGGTCTATGAGTTTCATTTTTGTATACCACATATGAGTGAAATCATATGGTTCTTAGCTTTTTCTGACTGACTTATTTCACTTAGAATAATATCCTCAAGGTCCATCCATGTTGTTGCAAATGGCATTATTTCATCTTTTTTATGGCTGAGTAGTATTCCAGAGTATATATGTACCACATATTCTTTTTTATTTTTAAAACCTCACCTTGGTGATATGTTTTTATTGATTTTAAGAAGAGAAGGGGAGGGAGATAGAGAGGGAGAAGGGGAGGAGAGAGAGAGAAAAAAAAGAGAGAGCATGAGAGAGAGAGAGACATCAATGTGAGAGAGAAACATTGACTAGCTGCCTCACATATGCACCCAAACCGGGGATCAAACTGGCAACCTAGGTGTGTGCCCTCACCGGGAACTGAACTCACAACATTTTGGTGTGTAGGCGGACACTCCAAACAACTGGGCCATCCAACCATGACTGTACAACATCTTCTTTATCCAATCACCTATCAAAGGATACTTTGGCTGTCTCCATGTCTTGGCCACCATGAGTATGCTGCAATGAATATAGAGGTGCATGTATCTTTGCAAATAGATGATGTTGAGTTTTTTGGGTAGATACCCAAAAGAGGTATTGCTGGGTCTTATGGTAACTCAATTCTTAATTTTTTGAGGAACTGTCATTCTGTTTTCCATCATTGCTATACCACATATGAATGAAATCATATGGTTTTTAGTTTTTTCTGACTGACTTATTTCACTTAGCACAATATTCTCAAGATCTATCCATGTTGTTGCAAATGGAGCTATTTCATCCTTTCTTATGGCTGAATAGTATTCCCTTGTGTATGTGAACCACATTTTCTTTATCCAGTCCTCTATCGCAGGACACTTTGGTTGTTTCCTTGCCTTGGCCACCGTGACATTCAAGTTCTTTTTTTTTCTTAATATATTTTATTGATTTTTTACAGAGAGGAAGGGAGAGAGATAGAGAGTCAGAAACATCGATGAGAGAGAAACATCGATCAGCCGCCTCCTGCACATCCCCCACCGGGGATGTGCCCGCAACCCAGGTACATGCCCTTGACCGGAATCGAACCTGGGACCTTTCAGTCCGCAGGCCGACGCTCTATCCACTGAGCCAAACCGGTTTCGGCCATTCAAGTTCTTAATAGCATTATTCACAATAGCTAAAATGTGGAAGCAACCCAAGTGTCCACCAACAGATTAATAAATAAGCAAAATGTGGTATACACTGGAATATTATTCAGCCTTAAAAAGAAATTCTGCAATATGCTACAACATGGATGAATCTTGAAGATATTATGCTAAGTGAAATAAGCCAGTCACACATACATTCATAGAGAAAAAGTAGAATGGTTGTCGTCGGGAAGGGAGAGAATGATAAATTATTTTTTTAATGGGTATAGAATTTAAGTTTTACAGGTGAAAAAAGTTATGGAGATGTATGGTGGTGATGGTTGCACATTATATATATATTATATATATTAATATATTTTTATTTATTTCAAAGAGGAAGGGAGAGGGAGATAGAAACATCAATGATGAGAGAAAATCATTGATCAACTGCCTCCTGCATGCCCCCTAGTGGGGATCAAGCCCACAACCCGGGCATGTGCCCTTGACCAGAATCGAACCTGAGACCCTTTAGTCCACAGGCCGACACTCTATCCACTGAGCTAAACCAGCTAAACATATTTAGTATCACTGAACTATACACTTTAGAATGGTTAAGATTATAAATTTTATGTTTATCTTGCCACAATAAAGATGGAAAAATACTACACTGCAGTATCACTGATGCTAAGATCAAGTGACAGATGGTTTGGGAATATACTGGTAGAACATCTTAATTAAAAAATATTATATAGGAGAGATGAGATGTGGTTAGAGTATCCCAGAGGGAGGAGCTATTTTTCTACCCGACTGTAAGATAAGTCTGAGGTTTGCCTTTTCTGTGTTTCTCTGAAACACTATGTGCCATTATTATTCTAGCTTTCAGGAGGATTGTAAATCAAAGACTATGCTTCCAATATTTACTTCATTCACCAAAAATGTTTGCAACTTCAGGGAATAAGTTGTATCCCATGTGACCTGCTTCTTGGCCCTTGGTACAGGGGTTTCTTTTAAGGAAAGGAACAGTTGGAAGAATCTTAACCATCATTTAATCTAATTCCTTCTCTTTACAGAGGAAAGACTGAGCTCAGGAAAATGAAATTATTTTACGAAGGTCACCTGAGCTATTTGACAGCTGGATGTTTAAAGCTAATTCTGCAGCCCTAGGTCCATGTAGGTTTCAGAGGTATGGCACAAAAAGGACAAAGACAGGCAGCAAGATGTTGCTTTTAGACACAAGATATTCTTACGGATTATCTCTGAGAACAAATGTATGACTCTCCCACTGATATATATATATATATGAAATTATCAAATTGATGGGTCAAATCTGACAAAATAAAGTGTTGGTTTTGATGGAGAAATATTGCATAAGTGCAGGAATCAAGTTAGTGTGGTGAAAAATGGGGGCTCTTTGAATAGTGACTCAGTACATCAGTGGTGCACTTGGAATGACATAACCAATTTCTCTACTCACTAGGCCATATGTAGCCTCTCCATCTATCAGTGAATGATATGTTCTGCTCTCTGATTTCATCTTCTCAAAATGTTACTGACATTAAAGTAAGGCTCTTGCTTTCATGAGGGACCTCTACAATAACTATTCTGTTTTACTTACATATGAGCAAACGTTCTATTCTTGAAGACACAAGTTATTTAAAATCTTAAATAGATTCTGCTGTAAAAACCAAAATTGTTGCTTCAGGATATATCTGAATCTATATTATTACTTCTGTAGATAATGCATTTTTCCAAAAGTATCATTGAGTGGAGTTGACTTTCATTTTTCACTGGAACAACATAACCCATGTATTATAGATGATAAAATAACAACACATGTATTCGTACGTGTATTTGGTACACTAGAATATGCTGGATAAAAATTTAACTATGTATTTTTTAAAACCTGATAAAAGCAGGAAGGTAAGGAAAAGGTAGAAAAAAGAATAAAGAGAGAAGTTTTACCAAGACCATTGTTTCTGGATATTTCTATTAGTTATTAAATATAGAAAAATATTATTTTCCATTAGCTCTATTTTATCTTTTCCTTACTTCTCCATGCATTTTCTATAACTTGTATATCCTGTCACTGCTATATTTAGGTATGGACTGTACTTTAATAATTTAGGCTTAAGGAATAAAGAAACATATTGGTAATAATTCAGAGGAAGAAATTTGACAAAGTATACAAATAGGATGAATGGAATGGGTTTAGTAGGGTTAGAGAGAACAAGGAGTGCTGCGGCTGACCAGCAGCCCCTGAGCGACAGATGAACAGATTACTCCAACACAGGTTTCTGTGAAAGAGAGGGTTAAGGGATTCTTTTACTTCAGTGGTAAAAGCAGTCCTGTTCGCCTGCCTCGTTGGCTTTTTATTGTCATAACAGCTTGAACTAAAATTAACCTCTAGATACAATTAGCAGGGTAAGTATCCTTGAGAAAGTATATGCTTCTATAAGGTGGGGTCTAAAAGACTAAACATAGAGATTCTAGCAAAACACCCGGGGGATCGGACTTGTTTAGAAAAGTCAAGGTAGGGGCTGCCACTTTCAGCAAGGTCTCCCCAGAGGCCCCCGACCTTTGGGAGAATCCTCCTTACAGACATTCCAGCCAAGTCCCAGGTTTCCCCACAAAGGAGGAAAAGAGGGGAGGGAGATTGAAAGAGAGGAGAGACAAGACGTGTGTGTGTGTGTGTGTGTGTGTGTGTGTGATAACGAGAGAGAGAGAGAGAGAGAGAGAGAGAGAGGGAGGGAGGGAGAGAGAGAAACAGAGAGAATGAGGGTAGGAGGTGGTAGAAGGGAGAATATGCAATTGTCAATATTTTTCTTCTGCCACTCAATCCCTAGTGTAAGTCAGAGAAATTGGAAGAATCTTAATTACCAGAAAGTGATATAGATAGAGAAGGTTGAAAATGTTCTCCTCTAGAAACATGACATTATCTGAAAGTTATTTACTTTTGGAATATTTTAAATTTACATAATAACTTTGAATTTATAAGCTGAACAAAGACTCAAATTCAAGTGAGGGATAGTAATGTATAACAATCAGCTTATATTTATTGTGTATTTGCAAAAAAAACCACAAAAAATTTATCATTTCTGTGACTTTAGGAGAGAAAGAACTGTTATAAGCTTTGAGAAATGACAAAAAATATACTAAACATATATTTTTGTTTCATGTTTATGCATTACCTTTTCAGATGTAGAAAACTATTTTGCAATACAAAATCTGAGCATTTTAAGTGTTGAATGTCTATCTAAAATCCCCCTTGTTGAACTGTTGGTGGGATGAAGAATGGTACAGCCACTGTGGAAAGCAGTATGGAGTTACTGGAAACAATTAAAAATGGAACTGCCTTATGACCCAGCAATTCTACTTCTGGGAATATACCAGAAGAAACCTAAAATAATAGTTCAAAAGAATATTTGCACCTCTATGTTAATTGCAGCGTTATTTATAATAGCCAACATTTGGAAACAGCCCAGTGCCCATCAGTAGATGAGTGGGTAAAAAAGCTGTGGTACAATTACACGATTGAATACTACTGGGCCATAAACAAGAAGGAAATCTTACCCTTTGCAACAGCATAGATGAACCTGGAGAGGATTATGCTAAGTTAAATAAGCCAGTCAGAGAAAGATAAGTACCTTCACTCAGATGTGGAATCTAATGAACAAAATAAACTATCAAGCAAAATAGAGACAGACCCATAGACAGAGAGCAGGCTGGAAGGAGGGGTTGGGGGCTAGGTGAGGGTGGTAGAGGGAATGGAGAAAAAAATAAAAAAGAGGGAAAACTCATGAGCATGGAAAACAGTGTGGGGACTGCCTGAGAGAGGAGGATGAGGGGAGGTAGAGGAGGCTATGGGGGGGGGGGATAAATGGTGATGGGAGGAGACTTGACTTGGGTTGGTGAGCTCACAATACAGTGTACAGATGATGTGCTGTGGAATTGTGTACCTGAAACCTGTATAGATTTGTTAACCAGTGTCACCACAATAAATTCAATAAAAGGGAAAATAAAATAAATAAAATTTCTCTTGTTGAAATAGAGTTATATTTTCTAGTCATTTATATTCAAGTACATTACTTGTAATAGTCTTTATGCATTTATTCAATAAATATATATTTACCTATCATCAGTCTACTGTGTTTTAAAATATCTTTGTTACAGCAATTTAGTGTACCCAGACTAATACAATGACCATCTTGTAATGGCACAGAGAGACTGATTTCTATTCATTGGCCAGCCTTCTAAATATTTGACAACAGTTATAAAATTCCCAATTTATTTAAAACATTTAACAAGTATTTATTGGGTGCACATCACTGCAGGGCATCATGCTAGAAACTGAATATATTGGGGGAGTGGGTAGGAGGGAGGATTGGATAAGAGGAGTCTCTGATTGCAGTGTAACTCTGAGAAAGTCTCAGCCAGGTCAGTGAGCCCCAGAGCAAAGATGGCCCCTGAGAGGAGCTTCATGTGGTCAGTATGCCCAGGCCCTCGTACCCCTGACATACTCAGTCACTGGCTGGGAGCTTGACTGCAATGGAAGAACCTGATCTCAATGTGAATGCTGTGGTGGATTTCAATGCTGTCAGCTAACTAGCTCCTCATGCAAGGTTCTTCCAGAGGGAGATCTAAAGAGCATATTCCCATGGCTTTTACATGTGTGGGTTAAATTAATAATGTGCGTAATCTGCTAGGATATCCTCTGACACTTATAGAAAGGTTGCATATCTTTTTTCTAGACTGTTTATATTATAAAAAAATAAATATTAATTAACAGCTATTAGAAGAGATAAAGCTACAGAAGCATGAGACAGTGCCCTTTCCCTCAAGAAGCTTATATTTTAGACAGTGAAAACAGGTAATTTTAAAAGTTATAAGATTAGTATCTACTTATTGGCAGAAATACTCTACTTTGGATATAAAAATGAAACAAGCGTTCACGAATGAAAAATCATCTCTTTGGAAATTAATTATATTCTTTCTGTCACTTCATCTGAGCTATTATAGAAACACACACCCAGCCTTCTTATTTTATTCTATTTCTTAAGCACATTTTTATATTTTTCATCTCTTTATATTTCTAAGGTATTATTCTCAATATTTTGTTTACACCTGTCTCCAAACTCACTAGCTTTTTCTTTAGCTGTGTCTAACTTGAATGTAAGTAATTCATACATTTTAAAACTTTAATGATTTTTTTTTATTTCTTGAAGCTCCATTTGATTCTTTTTGGTATATGACTCTTATTTATCATCCTTTCATTGTTATTTCTATCCATTTTTAGAACTCTCTTAAAATTCTAAACTTTTAATTGTATGAATGATCATTACTAGCAAGGTGCAAGCAGAGGTAATGAGGATGAGAAAAAAAATGAAAATGATGGAAGAAAATATGTGAAGTATTCCATTATTAGAATACTTTTGCATAGTATTTTATTACTGGTAGATGGTTGGGTTCAGAATCTTGCATTTATTATGTCTGCTCATTCTCTTTTCTGGTGGATTTTTTTTTTTTACATGGTTTATACACCCTACTGCACAGCTCAAAATTTAGCTTCCTGAGAATTTCTCAGGGTTGGAGATGTAACCCAAGCATAGGGGATGGGGGCAGTTAGCTCTCTGTGGTGTGAACATAGACCAATAGAAGGGGAGAGCAGGCACGTAGGTGTATTTCCTCTCCCTCCTCCCTCCTATAGACAATTCCAAGGTATTTGATATTGTATCCTTGTCAGACAAGCCTGGAGGAAGCTGTGTGTCTTAGCAGTTCATCGGGGGCAGCATTAGCCCGAATGACAATGCCTTCTGTGGCATTACTTCACATCTTTCCTCAGCTTACTTTCATTTTATCCTCACACTTATTACCTGGAGTTGTATCTTGCAAACAAGTGTTGTGCCTTAATCCTAATCCAGTCTTTGCTTTCTACTGGATCTTGGCTAAAAAGTTACAAATGGTACTATAATATAGCATTTCAAGAAATTACAGACATAATTATGAAAGGCAAACATTTAAAATCTGAAGAATAAGACAGAAAAGTATGTTTTATTAAATCAGATTTATAAATATTTTCTGAACAAGTCACAAAAGGCAAAACTTAAAGGAAAATACAGATACATTTGAATCTATTAATGTAAACATATGTAAATATAGATAGGTAGAAGGATAGATAGATAACATTTTGACAAAAAACATTAAGGGATTATTATTACATAGGATATATAGATATATTCTCTAAATCAAACAAATAATTGCCTGCCTAGTGTGGTTAGCATTGGAAATACTGAGAAGAGGCCAGATTCTGCATATATCCTGATGGTACAGTTAAAAGGATGTCCCAAAGCACTGAATGTGGTGTAAAATAAAGAGAGAAGCCAAAGATGACTGTGAGATTTTTGACCTGAGTAACTAAAATGATGTAGTTACCCTGAATTGATTCAGAAGGTTCTCTCAGTGGAGCAAATGTACGAGAGATCAAAGGCACAGGTTTGGATATGTCAAGTTATAGATGTCCAGATATCTAAGAGGTGATGTCAACTATACAATTGGATATATGAACTGGAAACACAGTGAAGGGGTCTGAGCTATACCTAGCCATCTGACAGTTGTTAAATGCTTGACATTAAAAAGCATTCAATGGGTTCTTTTAAATACTTTTAATTTCAATATGAATATTAGAATTCTTGTCAATTTGAATTCTTTAAAATTAGGATTAAATTTATAGATAATTTGGGGGGAATTGGCATCTAAATAATATTGCATATTCCAATCAATACACATGATATATTGCTCAATTTATTTATATGTTCTTTAATTTCCTTGAGAAATGCTTTGACATTTTCAGTGAACAGGCCTTGCATACATTTTGACAATTTTTCTCAAAGTTCTTTATACCTTTGATGCAATTATAACTGGTTTGCTTTTTTATGTAATATGAGCTTTATTTTCAAAATAAATTTTTACCATTTAAAAATTGATACATATATATATATATATATATATATATATATATATATATATTATCCAAAGATAGAAATATATTCATTTAAAATATTTCAAGTAGTTGATTTGTCTTTTTCTTTTAATTAATTTTGGGGTAATATATCACTTAACATGATATATACCCTTATAAGTGGTAATATTTTTCTTTTTAAATATATTTTTATTGATTTCAGAGAAGAAGGTAGAAGGAGAGAGAGATAGAAACATCAGTGATGAGACAGAATCATTGATTGGCTGCCTCCTGCACACCCCACAGTGGGGATCGAGCCTGCAACCCAGGCATGTGCCCTGACCAGGAATGGAACCCTGACCTCCTAGGTCAGTGATGGTGAACCTATGACACGTGTGTCAGAGGTGACACACGAATTCATTTTTTTGGTTGATTTTTCTTTGTTAAATGGCATTTAAATATATAAAATAAATATCAAAAATATAAGTCTTTGTTTTACTATGGTTGCAAATATCAAAAAATTTCTATATGTGACATGGCACCAGAGTAAAGTTAGGGTTTTTCAAAATGCTGACACGCTGAGCTCAAAAGGTTCGCCATCACTGTCCTAGGTCACAGGTTAACACTCAACCAGTGAGCCACGCTGGCCGGACTAAGTGGTAATATTTTTCAATTCAATTTCTAATTGTTCATTACTGGTATACAGGAATACAGTTGGTTTCCGTGTACTGATAGAATCCTGCAATCTTTCTAAATGCATTAATTAGGTCAGGTACTATTTTTCTAGGTTACATTGGATATTCTACAGAGACAATCATGTATCTGAAAAACTACATTTTTTGTTTCTTTCTGATCTAACTGCCCTTTATTTCTTTTTGTCTTGTTGCACATGCTAGAAACTTACTACAATGTTAAATAGAAATGATAAGAATAGACATCTTTTCCTTGTACCTCATTGTAGGAGAAAAACATTCAGTCTTTTACCACTAAGTATGTCATTAGCTATGTTTCTAGCACATGTCTTTTATTGGGTTTAGATAGTTTATGTCTATTCCTAGTTTGCTGAGAGGTTTTATTACGAAATAGTGTTGGATTTTATCAAATGCTTATTTTTCCCTTGTGAAAATCATATGCTTTTTTTAAAGTTTCTTAATAGAGTTAATTATAATAATTTTTAAAAATGTTAAATAAAGCTGTACTTCTGTGATAAACTGAACTTATTCATAAGGATTTTTATATATTCTTGAATTCTACTTGTTAATTTTTTTTTCCTATTTTCATGAGGGATATTGGCTCTGAGTTATTTCTTATAGTGCCTTTGTCTCATTTTGGTCTTATAGTATGGTCATAAAATAAGTGGAAAAAGTACTATTTTCTCTTCAATTTTCTGAGTTTTCATAGAAATGATATTTTTCCCTCAAACATTTGTTAGACTTTATCATTGATGCCCTCTGGGCCTGAAGTTTTTGCTTTGGGAGGTTTTTTGTTTGTTTTTTATTGTTTGTTTGTTTGTTTTAAATCCTCACCTGAGCATATTTTCCCATTGATTTTTAGAGAGTGGAAGAGAGGGAAAGATGAAATATAGATGTGAGAGAAACACATTGATTGGTTGCCTCCATCACAAGCCACAACCAGGGCCTGCGCCAGGAAGGAGCCTGCAACCCAAGTACATGCCCTTAACCAGAATCAAACCCGGGACCCTTTGGTCTGCAAGCCAACGCTCTATCCACTGAGCTTAACCAGCTAGGACTAGGAGGGTTTGTTTTTTAAAAAAATCAAAAGTAATATCTATAATAATAAAAGTGTAGTATGCAAATTGACTGAACTGCAGAACGACCCTCTGGACAATCTTCCAGACAACCACGCTATGACACGCACTGGTGCCAGGCCAGCCAAAGAGGGTGCGATGTGATTAGCCAGGGGGCCCCACTATCACCCCACAATTGCCCTGCAGAGGGAGGCCCAGGCCACTCTCTGTGGGGTGATCTGGGGGGTGGTCCATGATTGATTGCCCCAAAGAGGGAGGCCCGGGCCACCCTCTGTGCATCGATCAATCGCGGAGCCCTGGTCAGGTGGGCGGGGCCTCCCTCTGCTGGGTGATAGATCTGGGGGCCCTGTAATTGATTGCCCCACAGAGGGAGGCCCAGGCCAGCCAAGTGATCGCACCCCATGCCTGTCGCCCACAGAGGGAGGTGACCAGTGGTGGGGGAGGGGGGGCAGCGCCGCACAGATGGCAAGCAGTGGCAGCAGCCAGGGGAAGAAAAAAAAGCCCAATAGGCCCTGATCGCTGGCAGGGCTGAGGGACCACCCCCCACCCCCTGGTGCACCGGGCCTCTAGTCTTTAATAGAAAAAAGAGCTAATTATGTTAGCTAATTTTTCCGCAGTGAGTAGTTCACATCTTTCAAGGAATTTGCTCATTTCATTTAATTTGTGTAATTTATTGGCATAAAGCTGCTGATAACATTGATTATTATTCTTTAAACCTCTGTAGAAGCTTTTGTCATGTCACCCACCTATTTCCTGATATCAATAATTTGTATTTTCACCTTTATTGTCTTGACTAATCTGGGAGAGGTTTATCAATTTTTACTTCTTCAAAGTTATAGCTTTTCATTTCACTTATATTTTTTACTGGAGGCCTGTTGCACGAATTGGGGTCCCTTGGCCTGGCCTGTGGGTTTGGGCCGAAAGTGGCTCTCCGACATCCCCTGAGGGGTCCCGGATTGTGAGAGGGCACAGGCCAGGCTGAGGGACCCCACTTGTGCACGATTGGGGCAGGGGAGGGACGCGGGAGGTTGGCCAGCCGGGGAGGGACTGTGGGAGGGCTCCAGTGCATGATGGGCCCATCTCGCTCAGTCCGGATTGGCCAGACCCCAGCTTTATTGGTCAGAGCATCTGTCCCATGGTGGTAAGTGCATGTCATGGCGACAGATCTACTGGTCGACTGTCTGCCCCTAGTGGTCAGTGCACATCATAGTGAGTGGTTGAGCTGTCTTAGCATATCATTAGCATATTATGCTTTGATTGGTTGAAGGGCCGACTGGACGACCGGACACTTAGCATATTAGGGTTTCATTATATAGGATTGTTTTCTATCTTCCATTTCATTGCATTTTCCTCTGATCATACTTATTTCCACTCCTCTGATCATTTGGGGGTTTATTATTCTTTTTTCCCAATTTTTAAAGTGAAAACTGAGGTACTTGATTTAACACATTTCACTTTTTCTAATATAAGCTTTTTAATGTTATAAATTTTCCTCTAAGCACTTCTGTAGCTGCATCCCACAAATTTTATATTCTGCTTTTGTTTTCATTCAGTTCAAAGTTCTCATTTTCTTTTGAATTTCTTCTTTGATCTAAGAATTATTTAGACATGTGTTATTTAGTTATTGTGTTATCTTTCCATAATTCAGTTCTAATTTATTTGTACTGTCGTGAGAGAACACACATTTTATGACTTGAACCTTTTAACTTGAGATCTTGTTATGGTTCAGAAAATGGTTAATCATTATAAATTTTCCTTGTGCCCTTGAAAAAAAAATTGTGTTCTGATGTTAGTTGGAGTCTTCTATGAATACCAATTAGGTTAGGTTGATTGGTAGTGTTGTTCAAGTCTTCTACATCTTTACTGATTTACTGTCTACTTATTCCATCAATTATTGAAAGAAGAACATGGGCTTATCTATTTTCTTTGATGTTCGAACATTTTTTGTTTTATGGACTTTGAAGCTTTATTATCAAGTTCATTCAAATTTAGAATTATTATTTCTTCTTAGTGAATTGACACTTCTATCATTATCAAATAATGCTTCTTTTGTCCTGTTAATATTCTTTGCTCTGAAATCTGGTACTAATATAGTTACTTCCACTTTCTTTTGAACAGTGTTAGCTTAGTTTATCTTTTATTATCTTCCACTTTTACACATTTGTGTCTTTATATTTAAAGTCAAATTTTTATAGGCAGAATATGAAACATATTCTTGGGGGAGAATTTTAAAAAAAGAATGATAATAGAATATGTTTGGGTCAGGCTTTCATAAAAACAATCTCTCAATATCTAATTTTAATTGGGACGTGAAACTATTTACATTTAATAGAGTATTGATCCAACAGGGCTAGTAAGTCTTTCATCTTGCAGTGTAATTTCTCTTTGTCTTATTTGTCCTTTGTCCCCTATGCTTCTTCTTTTTTTTTTTTTTTTTGCTGTCTTTTGTATCATAGGGGCATTTTTTATGATTCCATTTAATCTCCTTTGCTGTCTTATTAACTACACCTCTTCCTTAGGTGTTATTTTCATAGTTGCTATAGTCTACATAGTATACATCTTTAACCTATGAAAGTCTACCAAAAGTGGTACTATACCATTACACATATAGTTTAAGAACCCTTGAAACACACATTCTCTTAACTTCTCCTTAGTTAATCTGTGTGTATTGTTGCCCTACATTTTATTTATATGCATTTTTAAACCCCACAGCACATTGTTATTATTTTTGCTTTAAACAGTGCATTTTCTCTTTAAGACATTTATTTAATAAAAAAGAACATTTTATATTTACCTTTGTACTTACCATTTCTAGTTCTTTACATTCCTTATGTAGATTTATATTTATATGGTATCAGATTATATTTATATCTGGTATCAGATTATATTTATATCTGATATTTATGTTTATACCTGATATTTATGCTTATATCTGCAGGTCTGCTTATGATTAATTCTTTCAGCTTTTCTATGACTGAGAATGTTTCCATTTTACCTTTATTTCTGAAAAATCTTTTTGCTGCATATAGAAGTCTAGACTGATTATTTTCTAATATAATAAAGATGTTATTCTATCGTTTTCTTATTTGCATTGTTTCCAAGGAGAAATCTGTTGTGATCTTTTTCTTTGCTCTTTTGTATATAATGTGTCCATTTTCTTTTGCTGGTTTTTAAAGTTTTCTTCTTACCACTGGCTGTAACTTGATTATGTTGTCTCTTGCTGCAGTTTTCTTCAAGTTTCCAGAGCTGAATAAATTGTTGAGCTTTTGAATTTGTGA